>NW_006800447.1:347335-349890 GCF_000485575.1 Poecilia formosa | reverse complement strand
TAAGACATTTGCTGGTTAAACCTTTTGGTTCCCCCACTATTATTCCTGTAAGCTGCAACACACTGGCAGATATAAAGAAGGTGTTTGGTGATGGGCATGAAGCTTCAGTTGTCGACAGCCTTGGATCCTAATATTATGTCTCTAAAGAGATCTTGGGAAACAGATCTAAATCTTAGTTTCACAGAAGAGGAATGGCTTTCAATTCTTAGGAATGGCAAGAAAAGTTTGAGGGAACTAAAAACAAGACTGGTGCAATTTAAGATTCTACATAGAGTTTATTGGACTCCATACAGACTATACAGGGTTGGCTTGTCAGAAACCTCGGGTTGTTGGAAGTGTCAAAAGGATAATGGCACACTGGTACATATGCTATGGGACTGTCCAGAAATCCAAGATTATTGGTCATCAGTTCACAAAGTCATAGAAAAAAATGATTGGCTCACCTGACTTCCTCTCTCTCGCAGTGGGTACTGACAGCTGTAATGCTGGGGAGGGAGTGGAGGGGTCCATCTGTCCCTTCTCTCACTCATTGGTATAAGTCACTGGGGCAGCTTGCTGCCTTAGAGAGATTATCTTATAGACTGTTAAATGGGGTTCAGGAGTACAACAGGAAGTGGTCCAGCTACTTGTCATGCATGGGTTAAATGGCATTTCCAGCTCGGACATAATTAGACTAGAGGAATTTACGGTAATGCTGTAATTATCTGAATGTATCGGGGTTATAGGGCAGTGTTATTTTATGTTATATTGCTTATGTCAATGTTCAGTTGATGTTTATGCGTCTTGTCTTTTTTTCTCTATTTTCACTGTAATTTTCTTTTATTATTTATTTTATTTTAATTTTTTTTTTGTTCAAGTAATTTCTGTTAACTGTATTGGCCTGAAGAACCTACAAGGACTAAACATTGTTTAGCTTATGCTAAATTGTAATATGCTAAATGTGGAATTAGGGTATATTTTTTTATTGGAAAATCAATAAAGTTCAGGTCATAAAAAACAAAAAAACTCCTGCCGCCGCCCCGTTAGCAACAGCTGGTGGAGCTGCTGGATCCAAGATGCATGTCGAAGGTTTGGAAGAAGTTAGGACTTTTGATAACTCAGAAAGCTGAGCCGACTCAAAACTGTCCAAAAAAAAAATCAGGTACCATTAATTCCATTAGTTACATTCAGCACTGCAAACTAAACTGGTTTCAGTGGTTTCCAGTTTGGAAGCTCGCTCTGCCCTGTGGCTCATTATCAGAGTCGGCTCGCCTTTTTCCAAAACTCTGATCTGATGGTCGACTAATTTCCAACAGAACCGGTCCATCAGAACAGACCTGAAGAACCCGACCAACTGATCTCCCTGAGCGGGACCGACCAATGACCTCTGACCTCAGACATGGATGTAGAAGCTTGATGGACAGACAGGGAGGAAACTGAGCTCTGATTGGGTGGGACGGTGGTCAGCTGATACAAGCAGCTGTTTTACTGCTCATCAGCTGGTCTGTGATCTACGCTGCAGCTCTTGATCTCCTCAGAACCAAAACTCTGCACTGATGACGACTTCTTCATTTGCAGTCCCAGCGCCCCCTGTAGGATAGACAGGACACCCACTCAGCAAAAGGAAATGGCAAGTATTCAAAAATCAAGATCTAAAACAGAAAATCTTCCCACACAGAGAGACTGAGCAGAAGGAGATTTCTTCCACAGGCTGCAGGAGTTCCTGCCGTCGCTGGGAAGACGGTCAGGAACCGGGGGAACCAGTCGGTCAAGGCTGGCGGTTCGAGTTTTGCTCAGTTTGACCGAGGAGAAGAAGCGATGCAGAGAGAGACGAGAGAGTCCGTCTCTACTGAATCTGAAGAAAACAAAAGAGAACAGATTGGTTAATTTCTAAGAAAAACTGATCAGAGATCTGATTCATCAGATAAATATATCTTTCACTTTTCAAATAAAAATGGAAATTTGTTTTTACCTTTATCTGCAATATTGGCAATGATTTTTTTTTTATTTCCTTGTCATCAGTTAGATTAATCTCAGATTTATTAAAGTTGCTCCTGATTGGTTGGCAGTTTAAAGGCCGGTTATGAAGAACAAGTTAGAACCGGCCTGAATCTGATTCCTCAACATTAACCATTTAAACCAATCGGAGTCCAAAGTGTCAGCTGGTTCTGCAGAACCACCAGACCAGCTTCAGGTTCTGGTGGCACAGACTGAGTCCAGTCCCAAAACTCACCCTGTGCCCTCTATGAAGTGTGGACTAAGTCAAAATGCACATCAGGGTTCACGGTTATAGGCAGTAAAATTGGGACAATTCGCCACCGCATCCAAAATGGCCGACCGGTCACCATTCAGGCATTTTCAAAAAAGTACAATAAGCAATGAATTTTAGTATACAGTAGAAGATTTTTTTGCAGGAGACATTTGGTCATTTAGATGTGTTTTGTTATGAGTTGCTGAATACTGAACAAATTTTGGTAGTATTCACAAATGTACAGTAGAGTAAAACAACAATTATTCCAATACTTTACATTTGAAAACTGATTTTTTTGTAACTATATTTCCACCTTTTAATTCAA
>NW_006800447.1:340378-346005 GCF_000485575.1 Poecilia formosa | reverse complement strand
ATTATATGTTAGATTACTTTTGAAGAATAAAACTAACTATACCCTCCTGGATTTGTCTCTTCATTCCATTGTTATTTATTGTTACAGCACCCTGACCCCCAATACCTCTAGACTGCCTTAGGGATGCAACACTGGGTCACATGCCAATGATGATGTCATCAGTCTGCTTTTAATGATGTCATCAGTTGGGGTATAAACTCACCGCCCAGGACGTGAAACAACACTGTGGAGCTCTTCTCTGATTGGATGTCTGCGGTCTCCATCTGGGCTACCTGAGGTGGACGGGGCTTTGTCTTCAGCTGTGGACCAGAAATGTGATGTCACCAATGAATGTTAATGGGTTTATTTTTATAAATATTGTAAAATGCATTGAAATGTATCTTCTCTTATGAGTTTTTCAGTTTTAGCCACCTTCTGTTTCAGATTTTCAGCTCATTGTGTCCAAATAAATGTAAAGAATCGCTCAGGCAGGTTCGGCCTGGTTCTGCTGGTTCTGGTTTACCTTTCACCTGCCAGCAAGTTTTCCCTGATTTTGACCCCTGGTCAGGAGAAACCTGCCTTTTGATGACAGAGTTCACAACCTGAGTTCACATTTTGTCATTAACTGAAAACTAAAGATTTTAGGAAACAAAATGAAGCAACATTCTGTGTAAAAACAGCATTATCAGATTGATCCTTGGGTTTCTTTACTTTAAAACTTCCCATTAGAACTGATGCTTTAAGGTCAATTATGATTCTGTACAGGTGTTGCTGACGAGACAGAGCAAACGTATTTCAAAAAATTACCTGATTTCTTTGTTTTGAATGGAAAAAAGATTTAAAACCCATTTTAAGAACATAAATCAGTGGTTATAAGTGGAAACAAACGCTGTTAGCTACCAGCAGTTAGCCACCAACAGTTAGCCACCAACAGTTAGCCGCCAGTCAAAGAGCAGCTTTTCCCTCTGATTACCTGCAGCTCAGTCTGCCTGACTACCTGGACGTTTGACCAGGTGGGAAATTGTCCTGGTTGAGGGTCCAGGTGATTCCACCTGGTCTGCAGGTGAACAACATCAACAAACGCCTGAGCTCATCGCGTTTACAGGTAAGTCCTGTTCTCACCTGAGGAAGACCAGTCCTCCTTCTTCTTCAGTTCAGAGCCAGGTTGGGGATCAGAGGATTTCTTCTTCTCTTGCTGGTTTCCCATCATTGTGTTATGAAGCCCTCCATTCTGTGACATCATCAGTGATGTCACAGCTAGCGAGGTTAAAGGGGAAGGATGTTTATGGTCATGATGGGGGCAGGTAGGCGGCTGGGGCAACGGCGTGCCCACCGGGTACAAGGCATAGGGGTTGGCAGGTGTTTCGACAGTGGGCGGGGCTTGTGAAGCTGTCACCTGGTTTGTACCTGTTTTATCAACTCTGCTGAGAGCCACACCCCCTCCCTCACCTGAGTCAGCAGGTGAGACGCAGCCGATATAAGAGTCTTTGAGCACCTCCGTCCGCACCAGGAGGAGGGGTCTGTTCAGGCCCCGCCCCCTCACCTTGGCTACAGGTGGACGCAGAGTGAGGTGGCAGTCCAGCTGGGCTCCAGACATCGCCACCGTCATTGCGGGTCTTCCTCTGACGTTGAGCTGGTTCAGGTCCGGTTTGGACACCTGGACACCTGTCCCCTGCTGTCGCTCCAGGTATCGAGACTCTGCCTCCGTCTCTGTCTCATCCTCGAACCGTAGGCGGCGAGTTGGCGACGCCGACCGGCGCCACCTGGTGGACGGATTGCTCAGGTGTCCTGGCAGCGAGGCCCCGCCCACCGACCTGCAGACAGAGGACAGGTAGAGCAGTGAGAGGCTGGCGAGGAGTAGCCGGTTTTGGTTCCAGTGGTTCTGGTCAAGTGAAGTTTATTTGTGTAACAAGGCAGTTCAGCTGCTTACATCATAAAAACACAGAAATACAGACATAGAACGCAGTGAATAACTGAAGCGTTACATTTTCACATATAGATTGATGGGTATCGATNCAAAGCAGCATCCGTATCTCTACATGTTGTAGACCAAACATGAAGGGAAACCTGACCAATTCATGTTAGCCACTGTACTAGCCTAGCATAATACCGCCACTTCCTGGACCTAAAATTATCTCGTTAAAACGAGATACGTAACTCGTTATAACGAGATAGCGATCGAAAAAATTTTTTCCCTGCGTGATAGCAATGCGCTTCCGTAGCATTTTACAAAGCACACAAAGTTGTTTTTTTTATTATATTATTTAGTAGTATCAATACATATCTATATAAATAAACAAACAAAAAATAATACAATACTAGAGAAACAAATATAATAAAATAATGATTAAAACTGAATAATATGTATTAAACTACACATATTTACATGCCTATATACATAATGTCTATGTAGGTTTTATTCATGTTTTCCAGCTGAGGAGCTGAGATTCATCCACCGCAGTGAATCCGTTTCTCTTCTTCGTCACATCGTGTTTTTATGAAACCTTCAAACCAAACCACACAGCTAAAACTGGAGCTATGTCACTTTAGACCAGTGGTTTCCAAACTATTTCTTGGCCCCTATGACTTACAAATAGCTGTCTGGTTGAACGATGTGTGTGAGCGAAGGAGGTGGGGGGGGGGATTCTTAGAGACTCCATGTTATACTCAGCCCGGCTCCAGACGAAGTCATCCTTTAGCTAACTTTACCTTTAGCTAACTAGGTAAAGTTAGCTAAAGTCATCCTTTAGCTAACTTTACCTTTAGCTAACTAGGTAAAGTTAGCTAAAGTCATCCTTTAGCTAACTTTACATTCATCCAACAGCTTCACTCAACAGTCGGTTAGTTTGGGGGGAAAACTNGGAGCTCATAGATATTGAATAATAACCCCACATGTGACCTCCCAGAAATCCCAGTCCTGCATGTTAGACTGGAACCAGTTGAGTTCTGGACCGGAGAGTCCGACACAGTTCTTCTCCAGTTGGTTCAGTAACATGATCAACACTGAGGTTTTTCAGTAATGTTGCTGATGAACGGGAGGTCAGAGGTCAGCCTGAGATTCTGGTCCAGATTGTTTTCATCAGAGGTTTGATCTCTGCTGATTTCAGATGTTTAAAGCAACACATGTGCTCACACCTTTGCAGGGAATATGTTTTGATTCGGACTACAAACTCCACGTTGTTTGGAGAGATGATGACATTCAATGATCACAGGCTCAACAGCTCGGCTCCACCATCACTTTAAACCCTCATCGCTCTGAGATGATGATTAAAGCCACATTTTTACTCACACAGAGTGAGTAAAAATATGGCAAACTGTGCCATGAGTATTTTCCATTTGTGTGTGTGTGTGTGTGTGTGTGTGAGAGAGACAGAGAGAGAGAGAAAGAGAGAGACTCACCCAGAGTGTGTGTCAGGGGTCAGCAGGCTGTGGTCGCCCCTCAAAGGAAAACAGAGACGCTTCATATGAGCTTCTTCATCACACTGATGCTGCTACGATAACGGAGCGCGCACACACACACACACACACACACACACACACACACACACACACACACAAAAACACACACACACGCATATGACATGGTGGGGGAAGGGAGAGGATGACATCAGCAGCCCTGATTGGTCAGAGTGACAGGAAGCCGGATTAAACAAAGCAGCTATTCAGGATTAATTAACCTGATGAGACACAGGGTGTTTACCTCAGCGTCTGTGTGTGTGTTCATGTACGTGTGTGTGTGCGTGTAGAACTATTCTTAGTTCTACTATTTACTGTCATGTTTACTAACCTTCTGACCTTATTGTTTGGGGTCAGGGGTCAGGGGCCAGGTTTAGAGGTCAGGTGTATGGGCAGAAATACAAACCTGTGTGGTGTGTATCATCTGTGTCGTTATGGTAACTGGTGCTGATCATGGCACCGTTGGAACTTCCTGGTTCAATAGCTTCAGTTTCATTTAGAGCGGTTCCTGTAGACTAGCCGCCTCCAACCGGCTCCATGCTGCTGCACACCTGGATTAGACCTCCAGGCTGCAACACCTGCAGACATGCGCAGGAAGTGATGCAATCATTTGAGTTAGTTTGGCTGGAGCGGGAAACATCTGGAACTGGACCGGACCTTTCTGAGCACATCACTGAGGTTCTGATGAGCCGAGGTTAGGGTAAAGGATAAAGGTCGGGACCGTCCTGTCAATCGTTAGCTGGAGCAGAACCAGAACCAGTAGCAAGGCTCAGTTCTGGAGTGTTGGAGAAATTCCAACAGTTCTGTTCAAACTACTGCAGGTCCAGATCAGATCTGAGATTAAATCTCAATTAAAATCATTTCCACATGTTGGAGCAAAACAGAGAACACTAACTGGAAATACCTCAACAAATTTTTCCTCAAGTAAAAGTAAAAAANACATGTTAACAACGGATTCAACAGTTTTAACTGCTGATAAAAGTAACAGAGGACACAGATATGGGAGTGTGGAAGCCCCGACTGTATCAAATTGACAGAGGAATAACAGAGAGTTGGCCATTCTAAGGTAAAAACCCAGAGCATACAGCGATCATGTGTTTTTTGGTTGTTTGTTGTTTTTTTTTCATCCAGACGGCTTGCCGCACCCCGACTGCAATGGCACGGCGCCCCCCCTAGGGGGCACGCCCACAGTTTGGGAACCTCTGCTTTAGACAGACTGAAAGAATTACATATAAACAACAGTCTTTGCCACTTTGTATCACATAATCTAAATCAATGTTAGGGAATAATTAAAACTTTTTAAGATTTACAAAATCAACAGTTAGCCTTCATAGCAGCTAACTGTAGATTTGATCTATTGCAAAGTATATATCAATTATTGCCCTATAAATAAAAATGTTATTGTTTGTCTGGATTCTTGTTCACGTAGGAAGGAAATGAAGAAGTAGATATGTTAGCTAAACAGGCCCTGAAATTAGATGAAACTGACTTAAATATTCCTCTGAGGAAAAATGAGGGGAAATCTATTAAGGTATAGTAAGGTAAGGTAATTTTATCTATGTAGCACATTTTCAGTAACAAGGCAATTCAAAGTGCTTTACATGAGTTAAAATTAAATACAAACAAAATAACAAACCAAACGAAGGAAAAAAGAGGAAAGAAAACTAATCTAATGTTGTTCTAAACTATGTAAACTAGGTTCTCCTGTTCACGGTTGTTAAGTATCTAATTCCATTTCTAAGTAGTGAAACTACAGTTTCTGATAAAATAAGCTAGAGAGTGACTGATCTAAATCCTTTTCTGGGTTAAAAGTAATATAAACTAAGCAGTGACTGATCCTGTTTAGTATTTCTGGATTCCAAGTTCGTAGTTATTCTGATTCTAATTCTGATTCCATTTCTGGGCTGTATAATATTGATCAAAATAGTGCATACGCCACAATTTCTGATATTATTAATAAACTAAAATAATCATTTTCTGGGTTAAATAGGCACCGTTTCTAAAACAAAAAAGGTCTCGTTGAAAATTTGATCAATTGCATTGAGAGATCGGTTGAACAGATCTATAATTTGTAGATCTGGATGATGTGCAAAGAAAGGCTCCAAAAATATAGAAAAAGAGAAAAAGACAGGACAAAAACAGAGCAAGCAGGGCAGGCATGGTCAGGGAGGGAGCAGAGGGAAAAAGCATCC
>NW_006800447.1:333258-340368 GCF_000485575.1 Poecilia formosa | reverse complement strand
TCATTCCATTGTTATTTATTGTTACAGCACCCTGACCCCCAATACCTCTAGACTGCCTTAGGGATGCAACACTGGGTAACATGCTTTTAATGATGTCATCAGTTGGGGTATAAACTCACCGCCCAGGACGTGAAACAACACTGTGGAGCTCTTCTCTGATTGGATGTCTGCGGTCTCCATCTGGGCTACCTGAGGTGGACGGGGCTTTGTCTTCAGCTGTGGACCAGAAATGTGATGTCACCAATGAATGTTAATGGGTTTATTTTTATAAATATTGTAAAATGCATTGAAATGTATCTTCTCTTATGAGTTTTTCAGTTTTAGCCACCTTCTGTTTCAGATTTTCAGCTCATTGTGTCCAAATAAATGTAAAGAATCGCTCAGGCAGGTTCGGCCTGGTTCTGCTGGTTCTGGTTTACCTTTCACCTGCCAGCAAGTTTTCCCTGATTTTGACCCCTGGTCAGGAGAAACCTGCCTTTTGATGACAGAGTTCACAACCTGAGTTCACATTTTGTCATTAACTGAAAACTAAAGATTTTAGGAAACAAAATGAAGCAACATTCTGTGTAAAAACAGCATTATCAGATTGATCCTTGAGTTTCTTTACTTTAAAACTTCCCATTAGAACTGATGCTTTAAGGTCAATTATGATTCTGTACAGGTGTTGCTGACGAGACAGAGCAAACGTATTTCAAAAAATTACCTGATTTCTTTGTTTTGAATGGAAAAAAGATTTAAAACCCATTTTAAGAACATAAATCAGTGGTTATAAGTGGAAACAAACGCTGTTAGCTACCAGCAGTTAGCCACCAACAGTTAGCCACCAACAGTTAGCCGCCAGTCAAAGAGCAGCTTTTCCCTCTGATTACCTGCAGCTCAGTCTGCCTGACTACCTGGACGTTTGACCAGGTGGGAAATTGTCCTGGTTGAGGGTCCAGGTGATTCCACCTGGTCTGCAGGTGAACAACATCAACAAACGCCTGAGCTCATCGCGTTTACAGGTAAGTCCTGTTCTCACCTGAGGAAGACCAGTCCTCCTTCTTCTTCAGTTCAGAGCCAGGTTGGGGATCAGAGGATTTCTTCTTCTCTTGCTGGTTTCCCATCATTGTGTTATGAAGCCCTCCATTCTGTGACATCATCAGTGATGTCACAGCTAGCGAGGTTAAAGGGGAAGGATGTTTATGGTCATGATGGGGGCAGGTAGGCGGCTGGGGCAACGGCGTGCCCACCGGGTACAAGGCATAGGGGTTGGCAGGTGTTTCGACAGTGGGCGGGGCTTGTGAATCTGTCACCTGGTTTGTACCTGTTTTATCAACTCTGCTGAGAGCCACACCCCCTCCCTCACCTGAGTCAGGAGGTGAGACGCAGCCGATATAAGAGTCTTTGAGCACCTCCGTCCGCACCAGGAGGAGGGGTCTGTTCAGGCCCCGCCCCCTCACCTTGGCTACAGGTGGACGCAGAGTGAGGTGGCAGTCAAGCTGGGCTCCAGACATCGCCACCGTCATTGCGGGTCTTCCTCTGACGTTGAGCTGGTTCAGGTCCGGTTTGGACACCTGGACACCTGTCCCCTGCTGTCGCTCCAGGTATCGAGACTCTGCCTCCGTCTCTGTCTCATCCTCGAACCGTAGGCGGCGAGTTGGCGACGCCGACCGGCGCCACCTGGTGGACGGATTGCTCAGGTGTCCTGGCAGCGAGGCCCCGCCCACCGACCTGCAGACAGAGGACAGGTAGAGCAGTGAGAGGCTGGCGAGGAGTAGCCGGTTTTGGTTCCAGTGGTTCTGGTCAAGTGAAGTTTATTTGTGTAACAAGGCAGTTCAGCTGCTTACATCATAAAAACACAGAAATACAGACATAGAACGCAGTGAATAACTGAAGCGTTACATTTTCACATATAGATTGATGGGTATCGATTGATACACTTCAGATTATTGATCAATGTTTCATTTATTATGTTTCAAAATCAGCTCCAAGCAGCTGGTTTGCTCTTAAAGGAACTCTGTGTTTCAGCTGTTTTGCAGTTTTCTGGAAGATTATTCCAGATATGTATGATGCAGAGCAGAACCAGAACCAGACGGTTGATCCAGCAGCAGATCTTTAATCTTTCAGTGATTTATAAACTACCAATGAAGGACTGTAGAACCGGGTGGTGTAGAACCAGATGGTGTAGAACCGGGTGGTGTAGAACCAGGTGGTGTAGAACCAGGTGATGTAGAACCAGGTGGTGTAGAACCGGGTGGTGTCTCTACCCTCCTGGTTCTAGTCAGATCTCCAGCTGCAGCTTCTGGTCTCAGTCTGACCTGCTGCAGGAATCAAACCACTAAATCCTGGATGAGTTTCTCTGGTCGGAGACTTTAGTCTCTGGGCCTGAATGTTCTGCAGCTGCTAGAGGGACCACTGAGGAACCAAAGGGTCAGGTCAGAGGTCAGAGGTCAACCTGATCTCTAGTTTACAGCTGGAAGAACTGAAGCTGACTCTAGATCTATATCTCTAGATCGTTTCTCTTCAGTAACTTCAGTTTCTGTTCAGATGGACAAAGTTTTGTCTCATTCATACCTTGATCTGTTCTTAGCATCTGTTCAGTGAATGGATGGGGTCGAAGGTCACCTGGTGACGTCATAAAGTAGAGCTGTGTGTCATCTGCATCGACATGGTAACTGATCTCATTTCCTGTTGTAACCTGAGACAGTCGGAGCTTATAGATATTGAATAATAACCCCACATGTGACCTCCCAGAAATCCCAGTCCTGCATGTTAGACTGGAACCAGTTGAGTTCTGGACCGGAGAGTCCGACACAGTTCTTCTCCAGTTGGTTCAGTAACATGATCAACACTGAGGTTTTTCAGTAATGTTGCTGATGAACGGGAGGTCAGAGGTCAGCCTGAGATTCTGGTCCAGATTGTTTTCATCAGAGGTTTGATCTCTGCTGATTTCAGATGTTTAAAGCAACACATGTGCTCACACCTTTGCAGGGAATATGTTTTGATTCGGACTACAAACTCCATGTTGTTTGGAGAGATGATGACATTCAATGATCACAGGCTCAACAGCTCGGCTCCACCATCACTTTAAACCCTCATCGCTCTGAGATGATGATTAAAGCCACATTTTTACTCACACAGAGTGAGTAAAAATATGGCAAACTGTGCCATGAGTATTTTCCATTTGTGTGTGTGTGTGTGTGTGTGTGTGAGAGAGACAGAGAGAGAGAGAAAGAGAGAGACTCACCCAGAGTGTGTGTCAGGGGTCAGCAGGCTGTGGTCGCCCCTCAAAGGAAAACAGAGACGCTTCATATGAGCTTCTTCATCACACTGATGCTGCTACGATAACGGAGCGCGCACACACACACACACACACACACACACACACACACACACACACACACAAAAACACACACACACGCATATGACATGGTGGGGGAAGGGAGAGGATGACATCAGCAGCCCTGATTGGTCAGAGTGACAGGAAGCCGGATTAAACAAAGCAGCTATTCAGGATTAATTAACCTGATGAGACACAGAGTGTTTAGCTCAGCGTCTGTGTGTGTGTTCATGTACGTGTGTGTGTGCGTGTGGAACTATTCTTAGTTCTACTATTTACTGTCATGTTTACTAACCTTCTGACCTTATTGTTTGGGGTCAGGGGTCAGGGGCCAGGTTTAGAGGTCAGGTGTATGGGCAGAAATACAAACCTGTGTGCTGTGTATCATCTGCGTTGTTATTGTAACTGGTGCTGATCATGGCACCGTTGGAACTTCCTGGTTCAATAGCTTCAGTTTCATTTAGAGCGGTTCCTGTAGACTAGCCGCCTCCAACCGGCTCCATGCTGCTGCACACCTGGATTAGACCACCAGGCTGCAGCACCTGCAGACATGTGCAGGAAGTGATGCGATTATTTGAGTTAGTTTGGCTGGAGCGGGAAACATCTGGAACTGGACCGGACCTTTCTGAGCACATCACTGAGGTTCTGATGAGCCGAGGTTAGGGTAAAGGATAAAGGTCGGGACCGTCCTGTCAATCGTTAGCTGGAGCAGAACCAGAACCAGTAGCAAGGCTCAGTTCTGGAGTGTTGGAGAAATTCCAACAGTTCTGTTCAAACTACTGCAGGTCCTGATCAGATCTGAGATTAAATCTCAATTAAAATCATTTCCACATGTTGGAGCAAAACAGAGAACACTAACTGGAAATACCTCAACAAATTTTTCCTCAAGTAAAAGTAAAAAANACATGTTAACAACGGATTCAACAGTTTTAACTGCTGATAAAAGTAACAGAGGACACAGATATGGGAGTGTGGAAGCCCCGACTGTATCAAATTGACAGAGGAATAACAGAGAGTTGGCCATTCTAAGGTAAAAACCCAGAGCATACAGCGATCATGTGTTTTTTGGTTGTTTGTTGTTTTTTTTTCATCCAGACGGCTTGCCGCACCCCGACTGCAATGGCACGGCGCCCCCCCTAGGGGGCACGCCCACAGTTTGGGAACCTCTGCTTTAGACAGACTGAAAGAATTACATATAAACAACAGTCTTTGCCACTTTGTATCACATAATCTAAATCAATGTTAGGGAATAATTAAAACTTTTTAAGATTTACAAAATCAACAGTTAGCCTTCATAGCAGCTAACTGTAGATTTGATCTATTGCAAAGTATATATCAATTATTGCCCTATAAATAAAAATGTTATTGTTTGTCTGGATTCTTGTTCACGTAGGAAGGAAATGAAGAAGTAGATATGTTAGCTAAACAGGCCCTGAAATTAGATGAAACTGACTTAAATATTCCTCTGAGGAAAAATGAGGGGAAATCTATTAAGGTATAGTAAGGTAAGGTAATTTTATCTATGTAGCACATTTTCAGTAACAAGGCAATTCAAAGTGCTTTACATGAGTTAAAATTAAATACAAACAAAATAACAAACCAAACGAAGGAAAAAAGAGGAAAGAAAACTAATCTAATGTTGTTCTAAACTATGTAAACTAGGTTCTCCTGTTCACGGTTGTTAAGTATCTAATTCCATTTCTAAGTAGTGAAACTACAGTTTCTGATAAAATAAGCTAGAGAGTGACTGATCTAAATCCTTTTCTGGGTTAAAAGTAATATAAACTAAGCAGTGACTGATCCTGTTTAGTATTTCTGGATTCCAAGTTCGTAGTTATTCTGATTCTAATTCTGATTCCATTTCTGGGCTGTATAATATTGATCAAAATAGTGCATACGCCACAATTTCTGATATTATTAATAAACTAAAATAATCATTTTCTGGGTTAAATAGGCACCGTTTCTAAAACAAAAAAGGTCTCGTTGAAAATTTGATCAATTGCATTGAGAGATCGGTTGAACAGATCTATAATTTGTAGATCTGGATGATGTGCAAAGAAAGGCTCCAAAAATATAGAAAAAGAGAAAAAGACAGGACAAAAACAGAGCAAGCAGGGCAGGCATGGTCAGGGAGGGAGCAGAGGGAAAAAGCATCCACCTTCACTGAGAGCAAGAGAGAAACTAAATTCAAAACAAAATCCTTAAGGTGTGGCAGGAACAATGTGATGATCAAGACATCGGCAGAAAACACAGTGGGGNAGTAAAAAAGTATTTTGTAAAAAGTTTTTAAAAATTACATAATCAGAAAGACCAAAGTATAAAGTTAAGAGCAAAGGTTGGTATTTTTAGGACAAAAATTGTAATAATTCATATAACAAAATCAGACGAAAGAAACTGTTTCCAAATCAGACTTTCTTTCTTTTTTCAATAAAATCTTCCCAGAGTTTAACAGAAACTGCAGGTGTGTGTCTGAATCTGCTGGTTTTTGGTTAAAACGTGTTTGTTTTTCAATCAGTGGGTAGAAAATCCAGAAATTTCACCCAAGAATGAGAAGAACTACTTCAAAATAAAATTACTCTAGTAAAAGTAAAAAGTACATTGTAATAAAAATTCCTCAAAAAGTTATTTTTATTTTTTTACATTTACTTAATCAATCAAATTTTATTTGTAAAGCACATTTCATCAGCAAGACATTTCAAAGTGCTTTACATAATTAAAATAAAAACAGCATGTGACATTGAATAAACAGTGAGAAAGACATTCTGAAAAAGATTTAAAAAGATAAAAACATTAAAACCCCGTAAATGTAGCTGGTTATTACCCAACTCTGGAGTTAAGCAGGAAGTTCTGTTGGGTCGGCGGTTCTGTCTGTGGTACGTCTAGTCTGCTGCTTCCTACACCTCCCAGAATGCACCGCGTCAGTGGGCAGACGCTCATGGCCGCTCCTTAGCGCGGCCATCTTGGAGAGGTCGACCGCTCCACTCAGTCTTGTATGTTTGACAGGCGCAATGACATATCAGCGCATTTAATCGATCATAACTCGCTCAGTACTAAACAGATTTTCACGATTTTTTTGCTGAGCCTTATTCAAACAGCTACATAGCTACATTTACAAGGACATTATTTTTAAAGTAGTTTTGAATTGACTGATGCATGGTTTAGCATATTTAAATCTTTTTAGTGCGGAAAACAAAATAGACCCCGAATATAATATTTTGATATTGATGTATGATGAGCATTTTACGGAAGCGCATTGCTATCACGCAGGAAAAAAAATTTTTCGATCGCTATCTCGTTAAGCAGGAAGTTCTGTTGGGTCGGCGGTTCTGTCTGTGAATACACGAGATACTTATCTCGTTAAAACGAGATAGTATGTCGTTTTAACGATCTCGTTTTAACGAGATACGTATCTCGTTAAAACGACCAGGAAGTGGCGGTATTATGCTAGGCTAGTACAGTGGCTAACATGAATGGGCTCTTTGCACCTAAGGCGTTGACGTCACATCTCCAGGAGCTAATGCGGCTCACTTTTTTCCGCTTTGAGTTTCCATGACTGGTAGAAAAGACTAAGTCGTATTTCAGATGCAAAAAACAATACTATTAACATTGTTGTCTTCCTAATATAATGGGCTTTTAAGTTTTCGTTAATTTCCAAGCGATCCTGGCTTGTAAATATCTGTCGCTACCAGTTAAAGCCAACGCCACACAGCAAAGTTTGCAGCCTTCACTTCACTCCGGATCAGCCTAAAACTACCGGGGATACGGATGGTAAATAAAGGAGCCTCCCTGAG
>NW_006800447.1:322097-333031 GCF_000485575.1 Poecilia formosa | reverse complement strand
GAAAACAAGTGGCAGGGGGGCAGGAACAATGTGATGATCAAGACAGCAGAAAACACAGTGGGGGGTAACAGAGTGGAAGTGATAACATCACGTCTCAGAACTGCTCATGCAGGCCTTGGATCTCTTTTTTGGATGGAGAAACATGAAACGGGGACTTGTAGTTATTCAGCTGGAGTCAGTGGAGAATGTTTTATTAGAATGTAACAAATATTCAGAGGAACGTCAGCATTTAATGACAAAATAAAACAACAAGAAGAAGCAAATAAATCCTCTAAGGGAAATGGGGATACAGGGAAAGATGCTGTGCTGCTGTGCCTTATTCAGTTACACCTTTTTGATTGTTTCCATGTGTGAATGTAGACCTAAAGGTTCATAAGGAAATACAGCTTAATAAAGATAATAACTGGGTAGGTTTTGAAAATGATATGCGACGCCTTTACAGTTATATATACAGGTTCAAAGGATTTAGTTTTGGGTAAAACAGGATTTGCTTCAGCTATTCCTGAGTTAGATATGAAGCAAAGAACAGCTGAGCATTTAGCTGTGTGTACAGTGGAAATGTTAGCAGTAAAGAGTTCTTATATGTTCAGATTCATTATCATCACTAATTTTAAATGTCTCATGTGAAAGTCGTATGGAGCTGATATATGAGATTCATGAAATGATATTTAGAATAACACAAGCTCAAATAAAGATTAGGTTTATGTGGACAACTGCTCCTAAAGATTTTGAGGGGAACGACATGGCAGATCATTTAGCTAAGATGTCTTTAAAACAAGGTAAAATTATGGAAATAACATATTGTAAGTCTGAAATAAAATCTATTATTAAGAGCAAAGTTAACTATGAATGGCAATAATTGTGGGAGGAAGGAACTAAACGTAATTTATTTCATGTACAGAAGAAAGTAGGAAATATGGAAATAATTGGAGGAAATCAAAAGGAACAAGTAGAATATGACAAGATTATGGCTCAGACATACAGAATTAAATAAAACTTTACATTTGATAGGAAAACACCCAACAGGTTATGAGGGTGGTATGGATGTAAAATCCTGTGTGAAAAGTACAGGCTAAGTAGAGAAAAGTTAAAACAAGAAATTAGGAAATATGATGTGGAGACATTAAGAATGAATATTAGTTCAACATAATAAGATAAACAAGGCAGTTATAACATTTCTGAAGGAAACAGGATTGAACAAAATAATTTATGCTGGGGGGGAAATACTCCGGTCCCCACTCCAGCACAGTAGATGGCGATAATGCATCTTAATGTTGGATGTCACCCGCCATTAAAAATCAGAAGAAGAAAAAGAAGCGTCTCTCCTTCTTGTCTCGCTGAAGCCAACATGGCGGCTCCTCTGGAGGTGGTAATCAGCAGCGATTCGGGCTCCCAGCTCTGGAACTGCACCGTCTTCGACCTCCACAGCGGCTCCAGCCTGCTCTCCTACCGGGGAGGGAACTCTGCGGCCCGGAGCCTCGCCGTCCTGCGGGGGGAGTTTCTGCTCAGCGCGCAGCTGGGGAAAAACTTCATCAATGTGTGGGAGATCCAGAGGAAGGTAAGGACCCGGCCGAGCAGAGCCGAACCGAGCCGAACAGCCCTGCTAAGCGTTCCCGGACCAGCACACCGAACATCGAGCCTCATATAGCGCGAAAACTCAGAGTCCCGACAGACACCGGAGAGTCCAAGCCGGTACCAGATGAGCCGGATTTTAAAAATCCCGCTTGCTTCCAGAGAGGAATTCAGACAGAAACCGAACCTGATGGTTCTTTGATCCAATAGGAACATGTGAATCTGATCGATAAGCAGTGATGATATAGTTACTTTGAAAAAGTAACTAATCTGATTACTGATTACTTGATTTGGAAAGTAACTAAGTTACATTAAAAGTAATTTTTTTAGTTACTTTCAGCAGCTGCTGACAACAACGCTCCACCACCTGTGAAAATTACTTTGAGCTTTGCCAAAACTTAATTGCAAGTTATTTTATAATAGTAACATCAACTATGTGTCTCCACTTATAAGGTTGAACTGAAGGGAAGATTGTTTATGGTTACAACAGGACAGAAACAACTTTAGTTATTTGTGTGTGTTTTTCTGTGTTCTAGTATCTGGGAAACTATAAATAGGATTTTAAAGCCCCCCTCCAGCCCCAGCCTCCAGGTTCTGCGTTACAGCCCTGCATTTGGTGTCAGAGCTCAGCACACAGAGCTCCTCCTGCAGCTCCACAGCTCAGATATCCTTCTGCACAGATTTGTGACACTTATCTTAATATGAATTATTATAATGGCGTTTAGTTGCACAACTTTATGGACTCGTTCTTTCGTGGCTGTTTTATTGCGCTGTTCATATTAATCTCAATGTTTGCAGTTTTCTGGAGCGCAACCGAAGCTCGACGTCGTTCACAGCAAACATATTAACTTGACATTAACAAAGACACAGCGGGACGGATCATCCGGGAAATGATGGACAGGGAGAGTCAGACTAAGACTAACTGGTCTAAGACATAAAACCCAGACAAATTCTGGGGTTTATGTCTGTTTATTTCTAAGCCCAAA
Source organism: Poecilia formosa (assembly GCF_000485575.1). Classification (NCBI taxonomy): domain Eukaryota; kingdom Metazoa; phylum Chordata; class Actinopteri; order Cyprinodontiformes; family Poeciliidae; genus Poecilia; species Poecilia formosa. Next base: position 330,473 of record NW_006800447.1, on the reverse strand, counting down.
AACCGCAACTCATTAAATCTGCAAGCGACTGTAGAAAAAACAAACAAGCCCAAAGCCGCTTATAATAACCGAACTTGGCGACCAAAACTAAAACTAGTTCCTGTTTTTCCAGCAACGAAATGTGCATCTCGCTCCATTGTTTTCTGTCGCATAGAAACGGCGGTCACTCCCCAAGACGCGTAGAGGAAATAAAATTAAATTAGGAAAGATGATAGTAACGCAAAGTGATTTCGATAACTGTAGTCTGACTACTGCATCTGAAATAGAAACATATTAGATTACTCGTTACTGAAAAAAGTAACGCGTTACTGACATCACCGTCTATAAGGAACATGTGATTTTTTTTTTTTTTTTGAAGTATTATGTGTTTTACTGAGACATGGCTGGCGGATCATATCCGCTCCTCTCTCTGCCAGGCTTCCTGACAGAGATTTTAAGAGTGAGAAAGAAAAGGAGGTGGATCAGCGGTGCTCTCACCAACAGATGGGGTCATCCAGGGTTAGGGTCTTCTCAGCCCAGATATTAAACTCCTGCCAGTCAGTTTCCGTCCGCATTATTTACCAAGAGAGTTCACCGGTGTAATTTTGGCAACTTTTTTTCCCCAATGACAAATATTAAAATATTATAATAAAAAGAAATAATAAAGAATAATTACAGACATTCAGGGTGTTGATGTTAAAGTCTAGAGTAGCGGTTCTCAACGTGGACGGTACCGTCCCCCGGGGTCCGTTCAGAGGACGGCAGGGGGCGCTGGCGGAAAATTTTACAAAAGGGGGACCTTTGGGGGGCGCTTGGTCAAAGGTAAACTTTACACCTTGTATGCACAACAATGCCAGTTTAGACTTTGAGCAACTTGGTAAAATTGTATTGTGTAACATTAAATCATGCCTGGCTGCAACTGTATCGATGGCAGCTCTTCTTCTTCTTCTTCTTCTTCTTCTTCTTCTTCTTCTTCTTCTTCTTCTTCTCCTCCTCTTCAGTGTTTGTAGCTTGTAGCTTCTCTCCTGCTACTAGTAGCTTCACCGCATCAGTTCAGCATCTCACCAGCTGATGACGTTGCTGTGATTCACTTTGTCTGGTATTTTTGTACAGATGTTTTTTTCAGTTCTGTGATCATGTTAAAGCAGCAACTTATATTAAAGTGTTTTATTTCCGTTTGAAAGCTGCCCGCTTCCATGGAAGGACAACAGAAAATCGCTCTTATAAACATGTAATTACTAAAATCACGATACCCTCACTGTGTGTCCCTCTGAAAAATGAACCATTTAAATCAGTGTTTCTCAACCTTTTTTGGGCCAGCGCCCCCTAGAAATAATGTATGCATTTAATATGCATAAATCAATGCCTGAATTTAATATTTATTTATATTATACAAAGACAATTGTTTGTTTTGGATATAATAATTAATGTGTGTTTCTGACCTTTTAGGTTTTTTTGTTGGATCAGAATCGAAGATGGACTTGAATTAATTTATTCTGAGTCAATTGTATTATGTTTTTTTTTTTTACTACAAATCATAAATATAAACTGTAACTGAAAGCACCGTCTCTTACCTGGTGCACAAGCAGAAATCTTGCAGCCTTCAGTCGACTCTGAGCCGATGTTGACCCTTGACCCCTCCTCTGGCTTGGACCTGTTTGTGGCGGACAGGTCTGCCATCTTCCGAGCCGTTTCTGATGGCGGTGTAAAAGTCACATGACCCTGCTGTGTTTACAGGACCAGCTGCAGCAGAAGATCGTCTGTCCAGGTGTGGTCACCTGTCTCACCGCCTCACCTGACGGGGCTTTCCTCGCTGCAGGAGTCGCCGAGGCGGTCTACCTGTGGGAGGTGAGCCTACTGGTTTCCATGGTAGCAATAAGCTTCTGCTGACTGAGTGTGTTTATAAACTCTGTGCTCTGATTGGTCCAGGTGTGCACAGGTAAGCTGCTGGCAGTGCTCAGTCGACACTATCAGGACGTCACGTGTCTGAAGTTCACCGACGACAGCAGCCATTTTGTTTCTGCGGGCAAAGACAACCTGGCACTGGTGTGGAACGTGTGCAGGTAACTCACCTGGTGGTTACCTCGGTAACTGCCGAACCACCTGCCTAACAGGTCACTTCCTGTCTCACCTGTGTCTGTCCCTCAGTGTGGTCCAGATGGATTTAAGCCACGCCCCCGAACCACGCCACGTCCTGTCCCGCCATTCTCTGCCAATCACAGACCTGCACTGTGGTCACATGGGAGCTCAGGCCAGAGTCGCCACGTCATCGCTCGACCAGACCGCAAAGGTGAGGCTGAGCGTAGCCCCGCCCCCAGGCAGGATTACATCTGGATTACTGGTGTTAAATTGAGATTATGTTGGTTTTGGGATTATATTCAGATTATACACTAAAATACAGGATTATTCCAGGGAAACAGGACTGTCCTTTGTGCATCTGTCCAGGTGTGGGAGCTCTCCTCAGGTGAGCTGCTGCTGTCCGTCCTCTTTGACGTGGAGATCATGTCGGTAACCTTTGACCCCTCAGAGTACTTCCTGTTCTGTGGAGGACGTGATGGGAACATTTTTCAGGTGTCTCTCTGCAGCCAGGTGAGTGGGAAGGGGGCGGAGTCAGGCGGCCTGGAGAAAACCACGGCAACGCCTCTCGTTAGCCAACAGGAAGTAACGTTCACCTGTAGATGGGACTGAGGGTGCAGAGGTCAGGAAGGGGTCAGCCAGGGGTCAGCCAGGCCCGATCAGGTAGAACCTTCCCTCGACCCGGTACCGTTCTGATGGGACTTTAGCTTCCCACGCGTTCCTCACCGAGTCCCAGTCGTCGGTTCTGGTGCCGGGTCCAACCGGCAATAGTTACTGGAAAAGCCCGTCCTGGATTATAAGGACAACCGATTGTTACTGCAGTCGGTCCTTTGAAACAAGAACACGAGACGCATGGACGTTGCCATGACGACATATTCAAGATGTCCGAGCCTGAGTCGGGACTAACTGTTCCCAAACGATCCACTGGAACATTCCCAGCAGGAACATCGGCGCCCTCTGCTGGTCGGTTGGTCCACATGTGGTGACACATTGGAACCAGTAGGTCCAGTTTGGTCTGGTCCAGTAAAACTAGTTTGATCCAGTTTGGTCCGAGTCAGGCCGGGTTCTGCCTGACGGCAAGAATGGACCCGACTGGTTCTGGAAGTTCTGCTGGGTCTCACTCCGGTTTCTGTCTGCAGAGTCTGAACCGGGAGAAGTCGTTCCAGTCGGACGGCGAGGGAAACCAGGTGTTCAAGGGCCACAGGTGAGTAACCATGGTTACAGTAGAGGCACTACCGGTTCGGGCCCATGGGATGTTCTGACCGGGTTCTCCTTAGGAGCCTGGTCACCTGCCTCTCCGTGTCCATGGACGGGACGCTGCTGCTGTCCGGGTCACAGGACGAGACGGCCCGCCTCTGGGACGTCCAGAGCCGGCAGAGCGTCCGCTGCCTCGCACACAAAGGTAAGCCCCGCCCGCCTCTCTGATCTGCTTCTGGTTCTGACAGGATAAGAGCGGGTCGGATCTGGTCTGGGATTTTCTAATGAACTCCTATAATCCCTGTGGGCGGGACAGACACAGCGTTGCTCCCCGGCCCGGTTCTGCTGTGGGTGGTGAGGATGCCGCTAGAGACGCTCTGATCGGGTTTTCACCTGCCGATCCCGATACCGATCACATGGCTGTTGATGTTTCTCTTTAGGTATAAATGCTACTATGTGATCTGGCAGAACAGAACCACAGATTCATCTAATTTAGGCAAAAACATGCAAAATACCTGCAGGCCCAGTGCAGCAGTTATTCAGTCAAAAAAGCGACATAAAACAGTAAAACATTATTTCACTGTAAGGCTCTCAAAGCCTAAATTATAGACAACATTGCCTGTATCAAATATTGTCAAGTAAAATAGGAAACATTCATTCAAAGTCAAATGCAGGTTGCATTAAAATAATCAACTCTGTTACTAGATCAACCTACCTGACAGCAATAGCATGGCTAGCTGCTTTCTGCTGCTTCTGATTGGCTGTTTCTGGCTGAGTGGTGTAATTCTGCAGAACACCTGGAGGGGGCAGAGCAGCTCCATTTTTTTCACAGATTACCTGCCTCATGTTAGCAGGGCCGTGCAGAAACCACTAAAAGGGCAGGTGCTCAAGCACCCCCAGCCCCCCCCTCTGCACGTGCCTGCATGTTAGGACAGCAAAAGTTCTAATACATATGTAAAATCAGCTCACCGTCTGGAGGCTGAGCGGCTCCGTCTGGGAAATATTACCACCAGTAGCGGCGGTCCGACAGCGGGAGCAGAACCAGAACCAGCGTCTCACGCCGCAGCTAAAAGGCTTGAATTATTGTTGGGGTTATTTGTTTAGCTTTCTGAGCGTGATGCTAATCCGGTGAGTGTTGGTAGCTGCGCTGCTCTGCCTGCTGATGGATCCGGATGTCTTTTGTTCCTGCATTGCAGCCAAACTCTGTCAAGTTCTTGTTTTTTAAATATCATATTAGATTCGTTGTGTTGATGCGTTATGACATGTTTCACCCTGTTTTCTATCCCAACACACAAATGTCCTCATTAACTCTCGGAGCATTGTAGTTCCTCACGACTTTGCTAATTTGCTGCTGTGCCGGTGCATCGAGAAGGAAAGAGGAGAAACGCTGCACTGCCTGGGAAATCTGAGATTCAGGTGATCGACAACAAGAGACAATGATCACCGATCAAACACATTTTCACGGAAGTAGGGAGATTATGATCGGTGGCCGACCCGCCTCTGGGACGTCCAGACGTTCTTACTCTGGACCAGCAGAGCGGCATCCAGTGGTGTGCCGATCCGGACCCCCAGCAGACGGGTGAAACGGTTCGGAATCGGGGAGTTTCCTGCAGTCAGGCGGCGGGTCAGCCTTGTTATCTGGACCAGAACCAGAACCAGTTGCTGATGGATACTGGTATCAGAGAGGCGGACCAGGGGTTCTGTTCCAGCCTGCTGGGATGTTCCTGCTGCAGGTCAGGTTGATGGCTCTGGAGGTCCAGTTGGCCGTCCCATCAGGACCAGTTCTCATGGGGTTCTGACCCAGAAACACCTCAGAACGTTAGACCTTAACAGAACCAGGAGGACGGGACACCTTTAGCCAGTTCACCTGGAATCTGCAGCCAATCAGCTGATAGAACTCAGGCAGCGGCTTCAGGTCCAGGTGATGCTGCTGCAGCTTCGTCTCCATGGAAACGGACAATGAGATCAGCATGAAGATGAACTGGGCTCGAACCAGTCTGTCCAGTTCAGTTCATTCTGCTAATCTGACCATCAAACTGATCAATAATCTGACAATCAGCAAATAGATTCATCAGCCAATCAGGATCAATCGACAGCCTGACAAATTAAACTGATCTTTAATGAAGCCATTTCATCTCCTGGCTCCTGATAGGCTCGCGCCTCTGGTCCCTCTGTGACGTCACTTCCTGTTATGTGTTCAGGTCCTGTGACCAACGCCGTCATCATGGCCGTCTCAGCTAACATGTTCCTGCCGGACAGTCGGCCCGCCGTCCCGCTGCCGCGCTTCAGCCGACACCTGCAGGCTCCTGAGGGCCCCGATGCCGAGGGGGGCGGGGCCTGGGTCCGCCCCGCCCTCCATACACAGGTGAGGGTCCACAGGTGAAGCTCCGCCTCCACTGGAGTCTAATTTAATCCGTTCATCTTCAAATTCAGTGGATTCATTCAGACGACAATGGTTTTCTGAGTTAAATTCAGTTTCATTTGAGTTTATTAACATTTAATAATAATAATGTTCATTATCATAAAAAACCCATGATAATGAACATTATTATTATTAAATGTTCCACCCTTTTTGAGTGCTTAGCTCCCTCTTAGGCCTGGACTGTACAGCTGAAAAACAAAACATATCACAAACAGCAAGTGAAAAATGTAACCAAAGAGTTGGAGTGTTGCTAGGTAACCAAAGAGTTGGAGTGTTGCTAGGTAACCAAAGATGATGCTACCCAGCCTGTCCAGTCCTACTACTTCTGCACCCTTCAACCAATTTCAACAGATTATTTATCAAAACCTTCAGCTGCTTCTGGAGAATTGCTCTATGACTTTTGCTGATTTCTCTGATACCTTTTGAAGAAATGTAACTTTTACATGAATTGAATTGCATTGAAATTCTTTGAAATTCCACATTTAGCAAAACCTTTGCTCTTTGACAGCTCACTACTTCTCCCTACATCAGCTTAGAAACTCCATTCAGCTTTTCAACAAGTCATCTGCAGATTTGAATTCTCAGATATTTTGCAAAGAAAAGCAATTTTTCTCATTAATATTGACATGTCATTTTCTTTTGAGTCATATTCAGTTGAGTGGAGTTTAAGTTTAGTTTGTTGATTGAACCTGCCAGCAAATTTAGTTTTGCATCATTAATTTATTTTATTTATCGAATTTTCCACTGTGGGACAGTAAAGGACACTTCTGTTCTATTTATTCTAAGATTGAAATTCAGATTTGATTTTCTGAACAACTCATTAAAAAAAATAAGACTTTTAGTTTTTGAAACTAATTTTCTTTGTCATTTTTTTCTATTTTTTCTAAATATGATCTGAAATAAAATCAGCTACAACAAAATGAGGTTTTCATCATCATCATCTTCATCTTCAAGCCCAGATAGAAATACGATCAACCTTTAATCAGAATTCAACATTGAACTCTAGATGAACGTCTGATTTTTTCCAGATGTCTTAATTTGAAGGACATACAGTCCTGGTGGACCAAAGTCTTTTATTCTGAAAATAAACTTGTCTGTTTCCTTTCCTTTGACATCTTATTTTGAAGTCAGGCATGCTGCCATGGCTTTTGTGCTTTTATTTTGGCATGTTTCCTGTTTTCAGGAGGAGGAGGAGTCGTACCTGCAGAAGGCTGACAGGTTGTACTCCCTGATGCACGCTGTGAGCGACAAGGTGAGAGGGCGGGGCTTCAGGTTCTGGTTCGGACCCGACGCACTTCATGTCCCATTAATAAAACCATAGTGATGATGATGATGGTGACCTCTGACCCCTCCCTTCCCAGGCGCTCTGCGGTGATGGTGAGAACTCGGCGCTGCGAGTCGCTGAGCTGGAGGAGGAAGTCCAGACACTGAAGAAGGTCAACAAAGATCTGTTTGAGTTTTCATCTCAGCTGCTCACCAAGCCCACATGAGCACTTCCTGTCCTACAAAATAAAAGCCCCGTTTTGTATCAGCTTCCTGTGTGTCTTTCCTCCAGACCAACCAGGACCAACTTCCCTTTTTGCTTTTCTGAGGCTGAGGAAATGAAAGTTTATACTAGAAGTTTGATGAAATGATCGGCTGCATTTCTGTTTGTATCTTTTTCTCCGAGCCGTCAGTCAGGAGAGCGGGTTGAGGGGGAAAGGTCACCGGGTCGGCACAGTGACCTGGGGCGTTCCGCCCCGTGCCGCGCCAAAGCCCTGCCCACTTTCTCTAAACAGCTTCTATGTGACTTGATCTAGACAGTTTGACCTCTAATCACTCGGCTTCTTGTTCAGTTTATTTGACAAACTTGGCTTTGAATCACATTTAAGTTACTTCCTTGAACAAAATACTAAACTTTTTGTCTGTAATCTATTTAATATTAATTTATCTGAATAATTTCTAATTCATAGTTTAGGATTAATAATAAAATCAGATATTGATTTTGCAGCATATATGGTTAATTTAGCAAGTTTTAGAATAACAGGTAGAGACAGACTCACCACTGATGATGATGATGAAGGTCAACAGTGTTTCTAGAGGCGAGTTCTGATCATGACCTGAATGCCGAGACGTCCGATGGGATTCTTCCGTCTGCCGCCTTTCTGCATGGCGCACCTGTTAAAAGGGGCGGAGCTTCAGCAGGTCGACCACCTGAACAGCCACCAGGGTTATTATGGGATGCTTTAGGTCAACATCTGGACCTGACCTGGTTCCAACACACCTGCCTCAGGTGACTGACTGACCTCAGCAGTTCTGCTAACTAATCAAAGGGAACCAGTTCATCTGCAGAGAACCAGTTCATCTGCAGAGAACCAGTTCATCTGCAGAGAACCAGTTCATCCTCAGGTGTTGGTCATAAATTAGAACATCATGTAAATGTTCTAATCAGTATTTCCATCCAAAAAGTGAAACTTGTATAACATTAATTCTTGAGAATGTTCAATGTTTACATGTTTTTTTCTTTTAATGTTGATAATTATAACAAATGAAAACCCCAAATTCAGTATCTCAGAAAATTTGAGTATCACTTAAGACCAAAACAAAAAAAGATTTTTAGAAATGTTGACCAATAGGAAGCTTTCAGTGCTGAGTTCTTCCTTCTGCCTGGATTACTGCAGCCATGTGGCGTCCATCAGCCTGTGGCGTCCATCAGCCTGTGG
>NW_006800447.1:288968-320923 GCF_000485575.1 Poecilia formosa | reverse complement strand
TCGGGTCGGGTTCATCACCACTACTTCAGTCCAACGGACCTTAAACCAGGTTCCGTGTTCAGCAGCCAAGTCCTGCTGGAAAATTAAATCTGCGTCTCCATAAAGTTGGTCAGCAGCAGGAAGTGCTGGTAGGTGCATTGACCTTTGACCTCTGAAAATACAGTGGACCAACACCAGCGGATGCCATGGCACCAAACCAACACTGACTGTGGAAACTTTGACTAGACCTCAAGCAACATGGATTCTGTTGCTCTGCTCTTCCTCTAGGCTGAGAGGAAATGAAGAATTTACTGTAATCAGAGAACAGAGCAGCAGTCCATCCTGCTTGGTTCAGTCCAGGTGAGACGTTTGCGTCTGGTTCAGGTCTGACATGAGGAAGGCGACAGCTGCAACCAGGTCTGTCCCTCCTGACTCCAGCTGCAGGCCTCTCTCTGAATCTCCCTGATATTTTAAACAGTTTGTTTCCTGATCCTCTCCAGGACGGTTTTCCCTATTGTCCATTTGTTTCCACCTCATGGTTTCCTTCCTTCGCCTCTATGAATGTATCTGAACTCTGAACTTCTTTAGCAAAGGTCATCTTCTGGACATCCGTCAGGTCAGCAGTCATGTGACCCGCAGATCTGAACGGAGAGACAATTTAAAACTGTTTGCACTGAATTAATAATCTGATTAGTGTGGAGCATCAGGGGTCTTCAATACTAAATCTTTCCACAATATTCTAATTTTCTGAGATACGTAATAAACTCTAAAAGAAAAAAACATTTGAAATGTGCCAGTCTGCATGTAATGAATGAATATAATATACACATTTTACTTTGTGAATAATTTAAATAAACTTTTTCATGATATTCCAATTTTATGACCAGCACCTGTAAGTGAATCGGTTCATCTAAAGTGAATCAGTTCGTCTGAAGTCGTTTCCACCTCAGAAATCGGATCCCGTCGTTCTGGCTCTTTCTGTTTGCTGCCAGATGTTCAAACCGTCCAGATGTGATCTATAAATAAACGCTGCAACAGGAGGAACGGCGACACATTACAAATATTAAAAACAGGATTAAAACGATTCGTTTCATCTCGGAGCATCAGTGAGACAGGAAGCAGAGATCGCCTCACTTCCTGTGAACGCTCTCAGGAGGATCGCTGCTTCAGTCAGGAGCACACAGATTCCGCTGCAAGTTGGAGCTGCACTGCTGATCTAAATGTCTTGCAGTTTAATATTCAGATCACAGCAGCTGGTCACATGACCCATCGGAGACCAGAGGCTGATCAGGAACTGATCATTGATTATTGATCAGTTAGGATCAGCAGAACAGAAAGGATCCAGTGTTTCTGTCTCCAGGTGGTTCGGGTCCAGTTGGGTTTCTGTCCTAAAGGCGGTTCTGTTGTATATTCTCCAAATTGAGGTGGAACCAGAACCAGAACTGGGTCAGAACCTGTAACCAGGTAACCAAGTGATCAGTTAGTCTCTGTCCTAGAAGAGAGCTGCTCTTTGATCTCTGAGAGCAGCTTAGCCTTCCTCTTCCTCCTCCTCCTCTTCCTCTCTCTCCTAGTTTCAGGATCCCCCGGTAACCCCCCCCCTTACCCCCCTCCTCAGTCTGTTTCTGTTTTCCGCTGGAGCGGCAGCAGGAGCGGCGGGAGCGGCAGAGCGATGCTGACGGCGCGGCAGGATGTCTCTCACCTCTACGTTGTCCTGGTTCCGGACTTTCCGAACTCTCCGAACCTTTCTGGTCGTGCAGCTTCTCCTCGGTCCGGGGTGCCACCTCCACCCGCAGCCCTGCCACCTCCTGGCGCAGATCGGACACGCAGTGCGCGTCGGTGCGCTCCTGCCGGCGCAACGGGAGGCTCGTCTCCAGGTCCAGGCGGCGCTGAGCCGCACGGCGGCCGCTCTGAGCCGGGACCGGAACTGGGACCAGGATCCGGACCCCGAGCGGGTGAACTTCCTGCCCTACAACCTGAGCGTGGAGCTGGTGTCCCGGCAGCTGGCCGCCGCGGACCCGGAGTCCCTCATCCGGTGCGCGTGCCAGCGCGTGCTGGAGCGCGGAGTTTCCGCCGCGCTCGCCTTCCCGCAGAGCCGCGAGGAGCTGCTGCAGGTGGATCTGCTGGCCGCCGCGCTGCGCGTGCCCGTCGTCAGTCTCATCGAGCACGCGGAGCCGCTGCGCACGCAGGTAAGCCGCGCATGTTTACCTGGGCGCGTGCACGCCCACATGTTCCGTCCCTCCTCCGGTCGAGGTTCGGCTCTTCCGCTGTGACCTTGACCTGGTTCCGAATGAGGGACGCGGGCTGGCGCGCGCACGCGCGTGCTCTCCGTCTGTTGCTTAAAGATTCTGAACCGAACCGAACCGAACTTTGAAGTTTTATTTTCAGCCTGAAAGAGTTTGAACACAATGATCTGTTCTTAGCATCTGTTCGGTGATCGGATGGGTTCAAAGGTCACCTGGTGACCTCATAATGTGGAGCTGTGTATCATCCGCGTCGTCATGGTAACCAATCTTGTGGGGGAGCAGGGTCGGCCCAAGCCTCCATGGGGCCCAGATCAGAGTCTGGTTTTGGGGCCCCTCTAGCTTTGACAATGTTTCCTGACCGCAACCAACAGATGATCAGGTGATTCACTCACCTGCTCCACTTACTATGATGTTGACATTGTACCTTTGATGTACGTATGGCCATCTTCTTAACTTGGGGGATCGGTGATCGGCCGATCTTACCCCCTGATCTGATTCTTCCTCAGCAAAGGTTTAAACGTCAGCCGCTGTTTGACTGAGCCACCAGGTCAGGTCTGAATGTTTAACAATATTCATTCCACTGTTACCAACTCAGTGACTTTCTTGCTACATTTAGCAACATTTCAGACAAAGAAATTGGTGTCGGTCAAAATCAAAATTGGCAGGTCAGGCTTTTTAAAGATCGGCAATCGGCCCGAAAACTCCAATCGGTGCAGCCCAACTTAAGATGGAACACACACATATTGATGACATTCTTTGATCAAATTAATTTATCTTGGATGTAATTACAATAGTTAAATGTAATTTATACCAGATGAGTCTTTCTCATCTGAGAATGTGGACCGGTACCAGTACCGGTCCACTAGGAAACATTGTTAGCAGATCAGTGATCAAACATTATTTTCACATTATATGTAAAAATAATGTTTGTTTTAGACACATAGATTATCAGCAGCAAACATCATGTCACCAACTGCAGCTCATTGATTTGCTAATGCAGCCTAATGGAAAAACATTTTGCAATATGTTGCAAGAAGTTTAAATTATTATCAAATTTGATCAAACACGCCGTTTTGAAGCCAAAATAATCTCAGAAACATTTCGGACCAACCAGGAGAATCGACTCATTTAAAGTTAAAACTCAGTTTCACACAAATAAGAACATTGTAGCTTAAATGTTTGGGTGTTGAACTGGACCGTTCACGTAGCTACCAAGCTATGTTTCTATTAGCAGCTTCACAAATCTTTCTGATAAATATTACCAACACTTTAAAACTAGGGTGTAACTGGTTGTGTGTAGGTCCAGTCTGTTGGTGGGGCCCACCCGTCCTTCAGGAAGTTAAAAAAAAAAACCTTTATGTTGATTTCTTTTTATTCTTGCTCTTTCTGTTCTCTCTTCCTGAAGGATAAGTGTTTTTGTGACATTGTTTTGATAACTTTTCTTCCACTTAGGGGCCCAGCGGCCCTAAGTTTGCTAATGCCTTGGGCCGGCCCAAGTGGCACCATGTAAATATTGAATCAGAGGAGTCCTCGGAAAGAGCCTTGCGGAACCCCACATGTGACCTCTGACCTCTCCCATGAGAGGATTCCTATTGAAACAAAGAAATCCTAGTTCTTCATGTCGGACTGGAACCAGTCCAGACCTGGTACCAGTCCAGACGGGTACCAGTCCAGACGGGTACCAGTCCAGGCAGGCCCCCATCCTGCTGGAACAGTAACCGACTGCCTCAGAACCCATCAGTTTGTAGAACCATCAGTTATGGACCCGGAGCTCGGCCGGGTTCTGGAGGAGATGGAAACCCGGCAACAGGGTGGAAAAATTAAAATAAATCAGTTTTACGAGTGGCCTAGGGTTAGGAACATTAAATTTAGGGTAGACCAAAAAACACGCAGCTACATTTGCCCTGAACCCCCCTGGATCTGCATGAAATGGTTCGTTCCTGCTTAGCGGTGACGCTGTGCAGCAGCAGTCAGTACAAGACAAGATCGACTGTGGCAGTTACTATGCTGCCTAGAAAAATCATAAAGTTAGGTTTTCAAAAAAAAAAAGAGAGAGAGAGAGAGAGGGAGAGAGAAAAAGGTTAAAGTGTCGATTTGTAACCCAGTTTTTCTCCAAGAGAGGTGGGTAGACTGAGATTATCAACCATTTAACATAGTTAGCTTAGCTAAAGACTACTGTTTGCCGTTTTTTTTTTACTAGCATTTAATGAATTAAGGGAAAAAATTACCAACATATTCATATACTAACTTGTCCCTGTACCTTTTACCACTTAACAGATGAGTCAGTCAGCAGCAGCTCTAACCCACATCCCTCCTGACCTGCCCTTTCCTGAGTGAAATTAAAGCTGCAGTAACTTTTATATAAATATTTTTTTCACATATTTTTTAAAACTGTCATTATGTTGTGACAGTACGGTATGAGAGGTAATCTGTGAAAAATCTATTTCCTCTGCTTTCTCCCAGTGCTAGAAACCAGAGGCAGAAGAGTTTTAGTGCTGTCAATCACCATCTCATGTGGTGCTGCTCATCCTTCCTCCGCCTCGCTCTGTGCCATGCTGCAGCTAGCATAGCACAGAGCTGTGCAGATTCAAACTGTGAATGCTGTTTAGTTAGCATAGCTACCAATGACAGCAGATAAACAGTTTCTTGTAATGATAAGTTGTTTCTCCACCATTAGCACATTCAGCAGTGAGTGAATGAGGCTAATGACAGCGCTAACAGCGTCCTCCTGGTTCTGATTGGTTGTTTTGGTCAGAACGGTTCATTACTTTAACCAGTAATAATAATTCAGGAAGCAGATGGAGGAGATTGATTGTTTTCACAGATTATCTGTCTCATAAACTGATACAACATGGTGACAGCTTTAACAAATATGGAGAAATTTAATCTTTTGTCAGGGGGCCCAAGATTCCTGGCTGCGCCCCTGAATAAACTCAACGAAACATTTTTAGTCCTGCGACTCGATCCTGACGGGATCTTCAGTTCTGAACTGAACCTCTGACTGCTGGATAACAGCGGAGAGCGTCTTCCTGCTTCCTGTCCTGACAGGAAACACTTTAAAAATTTCAGTTCAGTTTGGCCTCACCTGAGGGGATCCAGTTCAGTCCCTCAGTCGGTACTAGCAGGATGAGACTGTGTTCTCTGGTTAAACTGAGATTTGTCTGTTTGGCCTCTGTCAGAGTTGAGCTCAGTGGGTCAGAACCAGAACTCTGGTACTGAACTATCCAGAGAACCAATGGTGGCGGTTCCGACCCATTTTATTGAGACAGGTTCCAATGGGCTCTCTGCTCTCTCTCTGAGCCTCAGAACCTCTAGCTGAGCCATTTGGACCCGATGGTACCAGAACCTCCAGTTGGCTCGGTTCTGTGGCTTCAGTGAGCAGAGCCGAGCTGAACCCGACTGAATCTGAAGTTTCTCCCCAGACTTTATTTGAGCCGTCTTGGACCTCCCTGGCTGCTGGTTGGGAACTGAAACCAGAACTCTGACCCAGATGGAACCGGGTCCAAATCTCGTTAGCAGACTTAATGAGTTCATGATGAGCCGAGGCTTCGGCTGAAAACACAGCCGATCAAACTGATCCGAGACCAGCTGGAGACAGATTAGTAAACACACACACACCCTCATCCATGCAGTGATGATACAGTCTGTAATAAATTCAGTCCCATTCTGCGTCATTTGGAGATTACAGTTCACAGAGTGAGCGGTGCGGCGCCGCCTGCAGCTCTCAGACGTCAGCAGCAGATGAAACGTGTGAAAGCTTCAGTTTCACCAAAGCGAAGCTGCAGAATCTGATTCCTACAGAAAGTCTGAATAACAAAGCGAGTTTCATCTTCAGGTCCGTTTGCTCCTGATTTCACCTGAACTCACCTGGTCCATGAAGACTGCTGTTACCATAGTTACTGTTGCGTTAACACCTTACCTGTCACCATCATGGAGCTGCAGCAGGAAAAGCAGATGGTTCCCTCCGGTTGTCTGAGGAATCGTCTCTGAAGCAACAGGACGAAAGCGTTCCTGAAGTCTCACCCTAAGTACATCACATCAAGTATACTTTAGTGTATTTGTCCATTTCCCCCAGTGTACTAGTACTATGCTAGCAAATGTACTTTCTTGGGACTAAATTTTTACTTTAAGTTGATAAAAGTACTTTGAAGTGGATTTAAAATGTGTTTGCATGCATTCTGTACATTTACTTGCACTAAAACTTCAAGCTTACTTTTAATTTTAGAAAGTATACTGAAAGTAACCTTTTAGGGTTGCAATAAAGTTAATAATACTCCCATTGGCTTAAATAACTTTTCAGGAAACTCAGAGATGCTTTACAATGAAATCAGTCATTCCCATTTATTCATACTTTGACACATATCTATGGATACTGGATTAAAAGACATTTTCAAATATACTGAAAATTATTGTCTAAATTTCTTTCTACTCCACCTTTGATGCTAAGCAAAAAATGTTTCATAATTTGTGACAGATTCATTTGACTCCACTGATCAGTTTCAAAACATTTCAACATTATGACATCGGAAGAAGAGTCTGCTGGAAACATCTGAAATGGGACAAAACGCAGGATCATGTCAGAGAGTCAGACTGGACCAGACGGAGCTCCTTCATCTGACAGAACACACACCTGGGACAGAACACACACCTGGGTCAGAACACACACCTGGGACAGAACACACACCTGGGTCAGAACACACACCTCATGTTCCACCTGGGTCAGAACACACACCTGGGTCAGAACACACACCTGGGTCAGAACACACACCTGGGACAGAACACACACCTCATGACGTTGGTACCTTCAGTCACTCAGAGCTGTTAGCTGAATGTTTTTCTAAGAACAAACTTTCTGTTGGTTCAACATTGAGTTTAACAACAAAAGATAAAGGATGAATACCTACAGGTCCGGTCCAGTGTCTGTAGGTCTGTAGGCTCAGTTTTCCTGTTTGGGTTGAATGTGGACCAGACTCAGAACAGTTCTGGTATTAATCAGACTAAACACCGAGTTACATCTGGGATAGAATCCCGGCTGGGAATGTCTCCAGTTTCCTTTACGGAGGGATAGGGTTGGGTTTTATTCAAAGTCCAGACTAACACAGACAGGAAGTGAGATCACAAAGGAGCAAAAATCATCCGAGCAACACAAAGACGGTCTGATCAGCTTCTGTGAACTCTGAGTTTATTCAGGTCAAAAGAAAAAATCTAAGAGGAAGAGGAGGAGGAAGTACAGTTTGACATCCATCTGGCAGAACGTTGTCACAGTGATGGAAGATCTGTCCTACGTCACCATGGCAACAGAGACAGGCAGATGTGTGATGTTTCTTATGTTACATGATGGTTCAGAACTGGTCCTGCTGGAGTTCAGGTCAGGCTTCGGTTAGAATGTGCAGCTGTTGAACCCAGGTTCTGTCAGAACCTGTTATCAGAACCAGGTTCTATCAGAACATACTACTATTATTTGGCTGGATCCATGAAACAGAACCAAACCAAATATTGTCCTGTACAAGCCTTCATTCATTCTAAGCCGAAGTTCTGTGTTGTTCTTCTGGGTTTGGTTCTGGTGAAGCGCTATGGAGTGAGAATGGTGGGTTCTGGCATTCCAGGTCAGACATCAGGAACTTTTCTGTCCAACAAATGATGATATGATCCCTCAACACATTAAGGCTAATGAAGGCCATGGAGATCATGGCTCTGCCATCATTTGCGGTTCCATTAGGGTCATAAACCACGTGTCGGCCTTTCTTGAAATATTGCAGAACCAAAAGTATCCCATAGTCCCAACACTCTGATAGGCCAATGGTCCTACTCTGAATGAAGTACGATTTTGGTGTATTTCGGTGAACTTATGTACTTTGTAGTTTGTTACTGTCGACAGAAAACTTGTTCACAGCAGGTAGAAAGTTTGGGTATATTTAGAACTTTCATGTCGCATTCCTTTTTGTACACCCTAACTTGTGCATAAAATATGACACTGCACATTTTCTGTGTGTACACGCGCTCTATAAATGAGGCCCCTAATCTCTACCTACCATCCAGGGAGGCCAACGACGCCTCGCCTCCAGACTCTTCACTTATCACTGAGTTCAACAGTCTGGGTCACTTGGAGGATAAGGGTTCCTCCATGTTCTGCTGAAGTTTCACTAGGACATTACTTGGTCCACTCTGTCGGTGTCAGAGCTGACTGCATCATACCAGTCTGATCCCTGGCTGCTGGTCATGCCTTCAACAACCCCATTCTCCACTCAGCTCCATGTCAATCACAATGGTTGGGGTCAGGAAAGGTCAGATCCTAGACCTGTGCTGAAGTTCCTCCATCTCCAGAGCTCCTGCCTGCATAAATCTCCAAACTCACTTGGTTGGTGCGTGGCAAAGAACCAGGGAACTTGTTAGTACTGCTGGTTCTGGTTGTTGAAGAAGACTGACCTGCAGCTTAGGGGTGGAGTCAGTGGGAACCAGGTGACACAATGACATCAAGGTGCTGCCATTTTTTTTAGTTGGTGGAACTTTGAATGGTTTTGGTTCCACTGCGTTCTCAGATTAATCTGCCCAGTTTGGGTCTCAGTGTCCAGGATTGGTCCAGATCTGAACAGAACATCTGAAACAGTTTTGTGGATATTACTGACCCATTTCCAATGAGGCCCATCAAGTTCTAACTTTGTTCTCCTGCTGCTTCTGGTCTCCACAGAACCGATTCCACTTGCAGATGGTGACAGGGGTTCCAGAATCTGTTCTGTCTGATCTGTTGCTGGCGGTTCTGCAGCGGTCCGGTTGGAGGGAGGGGACGGTGGTTCTGTGCCGAGGATGGGAAGAGGCGGGTGGCCTCCTGCGGTTCCTGGACTCGCAGACCTCTGGTCCTTGGGACGGATCGGGTGCAGTCACCTGGCACCTGCAGGCGCTGCTAAACCTGACCCAGTCGGCCCATGACGACACCCAGATCCACGACTTTCTGTCTCGACATTTCAGACGGAACCAGCCCCCACCTGCAGCAGTGCTGCTGTTCGGAGCAGACCCCGAGTGCGCGGCGGCGGTGCTGCGCAGCGCCCAGGACCTCGGACTGACTCTACCCCTGGTCCACTGGGTTCTGGGCCAGCCACTCAGTCCCGACGTGCTGCACACCTTTGGCCTGCCGCTCGGCCTGCTGGCCTACGGAGAGGTGGACCGGAAGCCGCTCGACTTCTACATCAGAGACGCCTTGCAGCTGATCACCAGAGCTGTCGCCGCGGCGACCGTGGTGAGACCAGACCTGGCTCTGGTCCAGAACACAGTGAGCTGCTACGACACACCAGAGGCACCAACAGCAGGGCGGTACCTGTCCAGGTGAGACACCATCCGTCAGGGGTCAGAGGTCAGGGTTATTGCAGAAGGACCCAGCTGGGTTTCCTAACAGGTCCTGTTTCTCTGTAAATGCATAATCCAAACTTTACTTTTTCATTTTGTCATCTATCGATAAATTTTTTTGTTTCCCTTAAAAGCAATCAATTTTCACAAAAATATTTTCATCCCATAAAATGCAAAAGAAGGGTTTTTACTCTTAAAAGTTTTAAATTTAAATCGTTTATAGAAAGTGCCACTTCCGGCTGACAGGGTTTGAACCTCGGCTCCAGAGGTTCTGCCTCTGGAGGCCATCTGGAGAACATTTACTTTTTTATTATTATTATTATTGTTGCATAATAAACCAAAATCCTGGAATTATATTTTTCACCCATGAAGGTCGCCATTTTTTCACCAATGAGTTATGTCATTGGGTCCATTCTGTACTGGAGTGTTTGACTGGTGTCAGTTTAGATAATCCCACACTGTGTCACTATTAGCTGTTAATAAAAAAAATAAAAATAAAAATTGAGACGAATCTGGATAATTTCCCACATGAAAGAAAGGAGAGCGCAGTGCGAGAGCCAGAGAGGAACACAACGAAGGACCTAATCTGGACCTTGGACATTTCTCCACAACACTTTGACCCATTTATACCAGCAGAACCAAGGAAGCTAACAGGTGATGTTACCTTAACAAGCTAAAAATAAGACAGGCAGAGCTGGACGCTCTTTCAGATGCTAACAGGAGCTATATGGCCTGAATACTGACATCACGGAACCAACCGATCCATGGAGGTCTGGTGTCGGTGGTGTGGCTGTTAGCACCGCAGCGGACTCTACACAGCACAGCTGTGCTGAACCGAACACAACGCGACAGACGCTGGGAGAAAAAGACAAGCAGCGATAACAGAGCTATTACTCCTGGAAATGCTAACGGAGCTATTACTGCTGGAAACGCTAACGAAGCTACTAAATGTAGTACTACATGTGAAATCATCACCAGTAACAGATGTTGCCGAACCGGACAGAGCTATCCACCTTATTCCTACCAACGAATAAGGTTGGTAGGAATACCAACCATGATGCTTTGCGTAAATTATGAGCATGACTTCCGTCGCAAGCCGGAACTTCCATTTGTTTACATGTTACCCTAGCGCTAACCGGCTTTTGTCAGAGCTTTTAGGCAAGCGGTTCTCAACGTGGGCGGTACTGTCCCCCGGGGTCCATTCAGAGGACGGCAGGGGGCGCTGGGATTCCTTTGGGGGGCGTTTGGTCGAAGGTAAACTTTACACCTTAAATGTACAACAATGCCAGTTTAGACTTTGAGCAACTTCCTAAAACTGTATTGTGTAACATTAAATCATGCCTGGCTGCAACTGTATCGATGGCAACTCTTCTTCTATTCCGTGTTTGTAGCTTCTTGGCGCAGCTTCTCTCCTGCTACTAGTAGCTTCACTGCATCAATCAATCAATCAATCAATCAAATTTTATTTGTATAGCACATTTCAGCAGCAAGGCATTTCAAAGTGCTTTATATAATTAAAATAAAAACACTATGCGAGAAAGAGATTTAAAAATCATAATTAAAACGTAAACAATAAGAAAGACAAATAAAAAGCTGTAGAACTTTAGTTGAGACGCCGTCAACTGGGACTCCAACCCTTTGGACTTTAGTCAAAACGCCGTTTGACAAGGACTCTAACCTCTTGGACTTTTTTCTTTTTTTTAAAGATAAAAACATTAAAATCACCAAAACAGTGAGAAAGAGAAAGACATTTTGAAAAAGATAAACAGTTCAGCATCTCACCGGCTGATGACGTTGCTGTGATTCACTTTGTCTGGTATTTTTGTACAGATGTTTTTTTCAGTTCTGTGATCATGTTAAAGCAGCAACTTATATTAAAGTGTTTTATTTCCGTTTGAAAGCTGCCCGCTTCCATGGAGAAAATCAGAAAATCGCTCTTATAAACATGTAATGACTAAAATCACGATACCCTCACTGTGTGTCCCTCTGAAAAATGAACCATTTAAATAAAGAAATCCCTCCATGGTGACACCACGATAGAGAGCCTTCATTTTAACACCGGAGCTGTAAGCGGTCCGGTATGAAACGGGGCTGATAGAACAACACAGCACTTTTAAATTTTAAGTTTTAAAAGGTTTATGTCAGTCTGCCTTTTCCCCATCGATACGCTTCCCGAACCTTCGCACCATAGGGGGTTAAAAAAAAACAACGACGCGCACATTGCTCAAAACTCTGAAACAGGAGAAGCGGGACATAAAACGGAGCGACGAACTAGATGTGAATTATGGCATAAAAACAGAGAATCTGACGCTGAACAGTGAAAAATCAACATGATGTGAAACATGATGATTAGGAGGAGCAGCAGGTGATGAGTGAAGATTAATGATGGTCAATAAACGATCAAATAAATCTAACAACAGGAAATGAACTAAAGTGGACATAGCAATAAACCAGGAGAGGATAATACTAGTCAAAGGAAACTAAATGACACTCCATGACACTTTACATTTGACTCATTAGGATTTGATTAAGAACCAGATTTGTTCTTTGTAATTTCTGTCCAGTAAAACTATTAATCTATAATCAATAGACAGGTCTATATAAAGATATAATCCATGTTTCTGTCTCATATTTCTATGGCATTAAAAGGAACTTTAGTTTTTCCATTGAAAGCTCTGGTTTGCACAGTAAATGCCATGTGGGTGAAATTTTATGGATGATACTCTGATGTCCCATTCTCCTGAAGGCAGCACAGAGCTGCACCACCAGAACCTGTCAGAACCACTGAAGAGAAGAAGAGCTGTGATTTTAACTTGAATGTTCATTGCATTTTTCATAGACGCCTGTGAAAATAATTTCTATTCTCATGGCTTTTTTGTTCTCTGGGAAATTATTTTGATGATAAATACAGAAACAAGCATAAAAATAAAAAAAAAAACATCTACAATAGTGACAGTAATATTAAGGATAAAATAATAGTCAGTGCAAAGTAGCCTGCAAATTTTTTGGTGGGGGCGGTGAGGGACCTGGATGAAGGCTAGGGGGCGCTGGCCCAAAAAGGTTGAGAAACACTGGTTTAGAATATAAAATATGTGGGAACACCAGCAATCAAAGCTTAAATGTGACAATATCGGTTTACCGCAACCTGCAGCTATTGCGGGGAGGGATGACAACTTGAAGAAATGGCCGCATTTCTTCAAGTTGCACTAGCATATGTAGCTACTTCACTGACTCAGTTGCTTCAGATGCAGATGTGGATTATCTTGAACTTGCTGCAGCTACGAACTAAATGTGGTCCGATTGTTAGAGAACAGCCACGATCAGTACAACAGTCCCCTGAGCTCCACAAGGGCATCTTACGACACTTCCCAGTGGCAGGTTGCTCTCATTAATATGTTGATGTGTGGTTCGGTTCGGTTCTGGTCCAGTGGGGAGATTCAGTTGTTGCGCAAGATTCGGAGCGCAGCAGCTGCGGTTATTTCTCTGCTGATGTGCAGCGACACTCAGCAACGTTAGTAATGCTACTTCCGCTAGCCGCCGGAGGTAACACCCATAGTTGTTTCCCCAGTAAGCCCCCCAGGAATAAGGTCAATAGTACTTACCGGATCACGCAGTCCGACCAGAGGTGAGGGTCATTCATCGTTTCATTTACAAAACTGAAGGCAGCAGCAGCTCCTATAGCCATCTCTTCCTCTTCTTCTGAATAACGTTATTCATCACTGTTTTGGCTGGAGGAGCCAGGCAGTTGGACGTTACACGTCATTTACCCAGAATGCATTGCAGCGTGACCAACATGGCGACATTCCTGTGAAAATATTTCATTAAAATTTATAAAAACTGAATAACCTACATTACTGCTTTGTTTTGTTTTTTTACATCTAAAATAAATATTTCTCAAATAAGGTCTATCTTTACAACTAGGCGTGGATCCCTTTAATGTCAAGCTTCATTAACCAAATGAAAAACAAGACTTCTGATACTGAGTTGCTCTGTCGGTGCTCCGTTAGGCTAACGCCGTTTTAGCTTTAGAAGCTAACAGAAAATGGTTGGGCTGTTGTTGGATTTGTTCCATCAACAAAAGCCAGTCATTTTTATTTCTTCCTTTATCTTTTTTGGTGTCGTTTTCTGTAGTGTCCAGTGTTGAAATGAACATAAATTTTAAAGTGAAATCTTCTTGGTGAAGAAATCTTTATTTCTATTCTGTTTGAATGTGAAATTGTTATTTCGCAAAGCATTGCTTTCTTGGTCTGTTCTTATTAATATATGAGATTTTGGTTGGGATGTTTTATTCTGAAGTGAAAATTCATCATCAATGGAGCCTGATTCCAATTCGCCATGGCAACCACTGAAATACGGATGCAAAGTTGGCTGCAGCACAAAGTTTTAAAGAAAAATCAGACTCAGCTGATAAAATCTGACTTGGTTTCCTAGCACAGAGTGGTGGACCGATTCAAATGTTTTGTTCATATAAACTTTGAAACCAGAAGTTAAGACTTGGTTTACTTCCTGTTTGCTCTGTTGGTTCTGCTGGAGGTTCCTTCCTGCTAAAGTGGAGTTTTTCCTTACCACTGTTGCCCCCTGCTGGTCAGGAGGAGTGATTAATGTGAATAATGATCGGACCTTGATGCTGTGGTTGATAACTGGATCAGCAGGATCAGTTATTAAAGTTCTATCAGAAGTTGTTGTGAATTAATCAACAATTGAAACTCATGAAAATGTAAACGGATTATTGTTTCTGCAGCCAGAGGTATTTTTACATGCTTCACTCTGGAGAGCCTCATATCCTCAATGACTGTTAATGCCAACAAAATGTCAGGAAGTAGAGTTCAGAGTGTTATGCTGAGGCGTTCAGCAGCATTAATAATATAATTAATAACATATCCTGATATGCTAACAAACTGCTTTAATCTGCTTTTTAAAGGAAGCTGCATCTTTCCTTGCTGCTGGTCTGAGTTTGCAGGATTTCTCAGCTGTTTTTCTTTTCCTCCAGGTTCCTGGCCAACACCTCCTTCTCTGGACTAACAGGTCCAGTTGGCGTTGACCAGAACCGTTCTCTGGTTCTGACTTCGCAGCGGTTCCACATCTGGAGCCTGCGGCGGGATGCGCTGGGCCAGCCGGCCTGGGTGACAGTGGGCAGCTGGGAGGACGGCCAGCTACAGGTGGAGGACCAGGAGGTCTGGCAGGGGCCCAAACCCCGCCGTCGGGCTGAGGGGTCGGGCGGAAGGAGTGGGGGCCGCTGGAGGCCCGGGACGCCCGTGGAGGGGACGCGGGTCCGGGTGGTGACCCTGGTGGAGCATCCCTTTGTGTTCACGCGGGACGTGGATGATGATAGCAGCTGCCCCGCCGGCCAGTTCTGCCTGGACGCCAGCACCAACAGCTCAGAGACTCTGGAGCGCTACTTCCGGGAGGTGGCAGCTGGGAACGGCAGCTCGCTGCCTCTGGAGTACAGGAAGTGTTGCTATGGTTACTGCATCGACCTGCTGGAGAAGCTGGCTGAGGACCTGGACTTCCACTTTGACCTCTACATCGTTGGAGACGGAAAGTACGGAGCGTGGAAGGGCGGTCGTTGGACGGGGCTGGTGGGCGACCTGCTGAGCGGCCTGGCCGACATGGCCGTCACTTCCTTCAGCATCAACTCCGCCCGCAGCCGTGTCATCGACTTCACCTCGCCCTTCTTCTCCACAAGCCTGGGCATCCTGGTGCGGAGCAAGGACACAGCGGCCCCCATCGGAGCCTTCATGTGGCCCCTGCACTGGTCCATGTGGGTGGGCATCTTCCTGGCGCTCCACATCACAGCGCTCTTCCTCACCCTGTACGAGTGGAAGAGTCCATTTGGGATGACGCCTCATGGTCGCAACAGGGTCAGGGTGTTCTCCTATTCCTCGGCTCTGAATCTGTGCTACGCCATCCTGTTTGGGCGAACAGTGTCATCCAAGACGCCAAAGTGTTGGACCGGCCGCTTCCTGATGAACCTGTGGGCCATCTTCTGCCTACTGGTGCTGTCCAGCTACACCGCCAACCTGGCAGCCGTCATGGTGGGGGAGAAGACCTTTGAGGAGGTCTCTGGGATCCATGATGCCAAGGTGAGAGAGCAGCTTCATGCTGCAATGAGTCTGAACCAGAGGAAAGGTGCAGGGCAGAATCAGAACCAGCACAAGAGACTGGACTTGGCTGATTACCACTCAGTGTTTGATCCGGAAGCTGATCTGATCATTTCAATTGGATCTGCCGACTTGTTCTCTGTTCAGTGGAACAACAGCAGATTCAGTTTGCTCTGTGGATCACCTGCTCTGCTCTAATTACTTTTTAATTCAGCAGCTGACTGAAGCATGAAACACACTGCTGGGTGTTTGTGCAGCCGGCGCTGCTGGGAGCTCAAAGGGCTTTAATTGGACGTCCATCTGTGTGAGATGAGCTTTTATCTTTTAATGTACAGAGGCTGAAGCTCTGCAGCTCAACATTTTCTGTCTCCTCAAATCTTCCCAGAGCGGGTTGAGTGCTTGGTTTTCAGCCTTTTGAAAGGGACTCTGATCAACTTTTGGGCAATTTCTGTCTTCATCAGACTGGTAGAAACAGACCTAAGAGAGGCAACAGAAACTGGTTCGCACTGACTCTTAGAGAAGTAGTGACTCATGACGGGAACACTGCGTTCCTTAGGAATAATGTCACAATTAGAAACCTCCTGTCCAGGAGTGATATCCATGCATTTGTTACTTCAGGTCTTGACTACTGTAACTCTTTACTATCAGGAACTTCACAGTTAACAGCTAAAAGCCTTCTGCTCCACTAGAGACCTGATGGGTACCAATATTCCCAACAGAACCCTTTGGTACCAGGCTGCTGGTTCTAGCAGTAGAATGGGAGGAAGATCCTGTAGACATCAGGCTCCTTCCTCTGCAGTAGCTAAAAGAAGTTATGAATGAAACTGTATTGTAAGTTTATTGATGTTTATTGATGTGTATTGATGTTCTCAGGGGCGACCTGAGAACATCTAACCTGCAGTATTGCTGCAGTCAACGACACAACGATAGTGATTGTCTGCTGTCGCCCCCTTCTGGTACATTAGGAGTGAATGCTGCAGGTCAACGACTCGGTTCTCTGCTGGGTTTACTTTGACAGGAAGCTTCTAAACTCATTTAAATCATTATCTGAATTTGATGCGTTGATTTAACTGGATCAACTGGAATAG
The DNA here is from genome assembly GCF_000485575.1 of Poecilia formosa. Taxonomy (NCBI): domain Eukaryota; kingdom Metazoa; phylum Chordata; class Actinopteri; order Cyprinodontiformes; family Poeciliidae; genus Poecilia; species Poecilia formosa. The sequence goes on along the minus strand of NW_006800447.1, from coordinate 304,171 downwards.
CTGATATCTGTCTGGATGACAGATCTAGAAACATCAGGTTAGATGTTTCTAGATCTGATGGCTTAGGAAGAGGTTGTGAGAGGTTGTAGATTCTCAGTCATCCATGACATCACCTTCTCAAGAGGTCAAGTACCATAGAAAGCAACTGGACTAGAGAAGAGAATAAGTTATGTCAGCCTCTCATCCAAAAGGTGAAATATCTTCAGGAAACAAAAGGGAAAGTCCAGCTAACTGCTTTGAAGCTAGCACATGTTGCCTACCAGGAAGAAGGTCTTGGCTTAGAATCACCGCTTCGGTCCGTCTGCATGTTCTCCCGGTGGATGTACGGGTTCTCTCCAGGTACTCTGGTTCTGGTTGTTTGTTAATGTTTTTCCTTCCCCCGGTATGTTGTGTAACTCAAAATTCCCAAAGGTCGATTCAAAGTCAGCAGACATTAAACAGCAGATTTCTTCTCATTTCTTTTTCGTTGGTGTGTCCAGCTGCACCATCCATCGAAGGGCTTCCGCTTTGGGACGGTGAGAGAGAGCAGCGCTGAAGACTACATGAAGAAAAGCTTCCCAGAAATGCACGAGTACATGCGACGCTTCAACGAACCGACAACGCCTGAAGGAGTCGCAACTCTAAAGTAAGAGTGCAGAGTCCAACAGGAAGTTCTACTCTGGTTCTCACAGATCTGAGGTTCTGTTGCACATGAGATGGAACCTCCTCTGTTTGCTTCTGGTGCTCAAACCAACATCTAATGATCAGTCTCCATGGTAACATGGACTAACCGTGTCCCTCTGTCCTGAAGGACAGATCCTCCTCAGCTCGATGCCTTCATCATGGACAAGGCTCTGCTGGACTATGAAGTTTCCATTGATGCCGACTGTAAACTGGCAACGGTTGGGAAACCCTTCGCCATCGAAGGTCAGTGTCTCAGTTTCCTGGTCCTGTCTCTGTGGGAGACGATCCTGCGTCTTCTAGGCATGTCCCTTGCCTCAGTCAAATGACTGAGTGTCCTCAGTGTCCAGGCAGGTTCTCCTGCTGATGGATAGACTTTTGGACTCGTTGTGTTGAAGCAGAGCCACAGCACACTGGAGGACGGGAGCTGCCACACGTGGTCCAGAACTCACGTCCACCAAGTTTTTTTCCCCATTTATTTTATGGAATTTTATTTTCGCCAAGTTGCTGTCATCACATTCATTTTCAATCTCAAATGAACCAATAAAACGAACTGGAGAATCTGTTCGTTCAATTCATGTTCCAGAATCAGTTCATTAAAAGTTTCAAAATAACCATGGAAACAAACATTTCCGTCTGTCTCCGACAGGTTACGGCATCGGACTCCCCCAGAACTCTCCGCTGAGCTCCAACCTGTCCGAGTTCATCAGCAGGTACAAATCCGACGGCTACATGGACCTGCTGCACGACAAGTGGTACAAGGTGGTTCCCTGTGGGAACCGAGTGTTCGCCGTGACCGAGGTCAGTCTGAGCAGAACCCAGCAGAACCCAGTGTCTGGATGACATGTCTGTTTATGGTTCCAACTGCTTTTGTAGTAAATGATTATTTATAATGTAGATTTAAAGAAGAGTAGCCATTGTCATGGAGACAGCTAATGGGGATCCAAATAAACAAATTTTTGTTTACCTGTGTAGGGATCAACATGTCTGTTGACCCTTCTGCGTGGTGCATTCAGTGTCCTACTGCATGGTGAAGGTTAGGGGTTACCAACTTGGCGCCCCCTGCAGGCTGATTGGGGAACTGCTGTCTGTGTCAGACTCTGCAGATGGGCATCAGTCACTTCTCTGGACTCTTCGTGTTGCTGTGCGTTGGAGTGGGCGGAGCTCTGCTGACCCTCGCAGGTGAACATGGGTTTTACCGACTCGTCCTGCCACACATCCGCCGCCGGCAGAACCTGAAGTACTGGCTGCACACGTCCCAGGTGAGTCATGATGTCACGTCAGAGAAGAACTTCATGTTCCTGAGCGGAGAACTGAGTTCCTGATTTCCTTCCCGCAGAAGATTCACCGAGCGCTGAATCTGACGTATGACGATGTGAAGAGGCAGCGGGCCGAGAGGGAGAAAAGGTGGGCCCGGTTCTGGCTCTGATGGGACCCAGAATAAAACCATAATAAACATTTTTAAATATTTTAAAATTTCTCTGCATATTTTTAAGCCTGCTTAGGAAAAAAAAAAACATTTATGGAACTGATATTAATATATTGTCCTTTTGTACTAATAACTGACTTTATCTTTTTGACTTTGTCATTTGGTTGAAATTTATATTTATTTTTAGTTTATATTTAGTTTTAGGGTTTTTTATCTCCATGTTTTTGTGTCAGTTTTAATCTGAACTGAGCAGAAAATGTTATAAATCAATAAATGAAGAGAATAAAATCTACTTGTTTTGTTCAGCTGTAACCTGGAGAAGACCCAGGCAGGCCAGGGGCCCGCTGGTGCCTGGGAGCCCCCAGGTCCCTCAGTACCCGCTGCCGCTGCCAGGTGGAACAACGAGTCCAGGAAGGAAACTCCAGCTGCTGCAGATGCTGGGGACTTCAAGCGAGTTCACTTCAGTCTGGAGACCCTGAACACACGGCGCCTGCTGGCGCGCCTGGCCGTCTCGGAGGCGAAAGGAGGCGGGGTTAGGGGTGACAGGGCGGAGCCTGTGAAACCAAGGGCGGGGCCAAGCAGCCAGCTGTGTCAGAATGGGGCACCGGGAGCTTCACTGGCCAGTCTTGTGCTTTCACTGCCCTCCTCTTCCTCTGCGAGGACCAATGCCCCGCCCCTTCCGGGTGTGACTCCTCCCATCTCAGTAAAGACCCAACCCCTTCCTGAAATACCTCTTCCTGATGCAACCCCGCCCGTCCCTGGTACGGCACCGCCCCTTCCGGTTGTGGCCCCGCCCCTTCCTGATGCAACCCCGCCCAACCCCGGTACAGCCCCGCCCCTTCCCGCAGACCTGGCGGCGCTGCAGCAGCAGATCGATCAGATGCGGGAGAAACTGAGGACTGCGTTGGCTCGCCGGGCAGAGATCCAGACGTCACTAGCCAAGCCTGTTTCTATGGCAACCACCAGCCCACCTCCAGTTTCGGTGACTTCTACAGTGATCCCGTCCCCCACCTTACCTGCCATCACCATGGCAACAAGCCTTTCTCCAAACAGGAAGAGCGTGACGACCATGACAGCCCCCCCTCACAGGCTGCTGTCCAAAGTCCCGCCCCTCCGCAGCAGGCTGTCCAATCAGCGGAGGTGATGCCTTCACGTAACTTCCTGTGGACAGATGTCTGGACTGAGAAACGACAGATTTTATTTTTACAACCCGAACAAATGTGAATGCAGTCCATCCTGTCGTTGCTCAGTGGCGCCCTCTGGTGGACCACCGCAGCTGCTGACATTCCTGTTGCATTGAATTTAGGACTTTATGAATATTTTCACTTTGTTCAGACCTGCTGTGAAGCTGTTGCTGTAGGAACCTTTGTGTAAATCAGAACCAACCATTTCAGGCCAAATGAAATGAAATGAAATTTTATTCGAACATGATACAAATATAAAATAAAATAGTGCACAGTAACAAGAAGTGCATAAGAAAGAAGAGAAAATACAGATTTTTTTGTTTCAGTTAACATATGAACTGGAACTGAACTGGAAGAGTCGAGGCATCGGTCTTGAAGAACTCCGGATTGAAATTCTTTTTAGATTTGGTTGGTAAATGTTTAAATATGCAAACATTTGTTACTGCAGGTCAGATTTATCTTTTAGTTTCAATAAAATCCACATTTGAATCTGGTGCCGTTTATCTTCCACTGATTCGCCTAACTGGCTGACGTATCCTGATTACCTGGCAGGTGTTCCCAAACATCAGGAGAAGACTGCCATCATAAACGTTGCAGGTTTTACTGAAACATTAAGTTTTCTAGTCTGGGAAAAAAAGAACAAAGGCAGAAACATGAAAAACATTTAGGGAACAATCGGTCAAATAACCTGCAGAACAAACTATGGTTAAGAATCAGCCATTGCACCAATGTTTGGCTTGTGTGATTATTAATAATTAGGATCAATAATTTATTGTCAATAAATTTATTAATGAGTTAGTTTCTTTAAATTTATCTGAGGCAGCAATCTGGAATCATTAGCCGAACATGCCGGTCTCTAATGGACTGAATTCAATGGATAAGTCAGAGTTAGCTAAGTCTGACTTAGCAGGAAGGACTCAGAGACTCAGCCAGTCAAACACTGAGACAATCAAACCTGAATGTTTATTAAAGCTACAGCGGTTTATGTTGGACTTTACAGTCCAATATAAATCAGTAGCGCTACGCTACCATCTGCTGCAGCATTTTACCCGTCCTGTATTCAGCTATGGGTCTCAGTCAGTCGGTCAGTCAGTTAACAGGAATCAGGGTCTGTATATAATAAAGCAGCAAGAGCCTCATAGTCTGTAACCAGGATTGTGGGTAAACCCAGGTGGTAAAACGGTTTCAGCTCGATTCTGAGGGTTCGAACAGGAGAGACCAGCTGGGTGTGACCTCTGACCTCCTGATGTTCAGGACAGCTGTGAGGCATTCACTGACCACTTCAAACATTCTAATATATTGTTTTCACATCACATAAAGGATTCAGGCTTCACCTAACTGAAAATGGAATAAAAATCACACATTAATAATAAAACAGATTCAGATTTACTGATCAGATATCAGACTGATTCTCCCGTTGGGGTTGGGTCAGTTTCTGGTTCAGATGAACCGGTTTGCAGGTTCTAGGTCGATCAGCTCCTCTCCAGCTTTTCTGCCAGCTGGTTCTGGTTCATGTTCCTCAGCGTCTCCTCCTTGGCTCTCTCAGGACGGTACTGCTGGATCATCAGATCCACGGTTCTGATGGCGTCTGCATCCTCCAGACGACTGACGGCGACAGGGTCGGGTTGAAGGGTCAGAAGGTGCTGAAACGTCTTCAGGTCTTCAGATCTGAGATCAGTCAGGATCCTGAACAGCTGCAAGGTCACGTCTGCTGGGTCAGAGCTGCGGTGAGTCGGTCTGCGCCAAGACTCTGACTCACCTGTCAGCCTGACCACCTGACTCCAAACCTCACAGTCTGCAGAGTCAAAAAAACAGCCAATCACAGGGTGCAAAGCCACATGGCACGTCAGCTCCAGCATCACCATGGTAACATCAGGGAGCAGTCGGACCTCAAATGAAGGCAGGAAGTTGTCGTAGGCGGTAAAGTTCAGGAACTTAGAAATCTAAAATAATGAGTTAAAGGAAGGTAAAGTAGTGGTGGAGCTTTAAGTATAAGGAGAGAAGCCAAGCTAAGAGACTGGATGAAGTCTAGTCAGGTGTAACTGGGGTGAGGCTAGAATGGATGAAGGTGTACCTTTGGTTGGATGACAATGACAGGTGCTCCAGTCAGTTTGTACATCTGATTTGGGATCAGTTCACAGTCTGGAATTACTTCCAGATATTCAGCTCCAGTCCGTCGTTTGAACTCCTTCCTCACCTGAAGAAGATGAAACATCAGAGCAGAAGTTATCCAGATGACCAACCCTGACCCCTAGTGTTTTCCAAATTTACTGTCCACTGCCAAGATGGTTCCATCCAACCAACCAACCAACCATCCGTCCAATCATCCATCCAACCATCCAATCATCCATCCAACCATCCAATCATCCATCCATCCATCCATCCAATCATCCATCCATCCATCCAACCATCCAATCACCAAGCCAGCAACAGCTTGACTGGATCCTGTTGATGTGACCAAACCGAAGCACGAGAAACAATAGATGTTAATGATCACATGACTGTCTGTCTCCTGGCCAGGTGTGATGAGGTCCATGTAGTCCCCAGTGACATAAGCCACAAATAGTAAGTTTTTATTTTTCTCTGCAAGTAGAAAGATTTCTTGATTATTGGTCAGAACTAATCAGTGATGCCAGAGTTAACTAATAGCCCTTCTCTCCTAATGCTGACTCTACTCGTTTATACAGGTTTCCCTCTATTTATGGCTTCATGGCACCAGGTTCTTTGTCAGAACCCATTTCTCTTGGGTTTCAAGCATGCAGAGTGAGGCGGAAAATGCAATGACTGACCAGGGATTGAATTCCCTGGTTGTATCACTAAAGTGGCTCATATTCTCCTGTATCTCGTTGCCTGCGGACTTTCCTGGGTCTTTTCTTTTTGCATTATACCAAAAGCTACAGATCAAGCAGAAAGTGAATCACAGCTCCCTTTGTTTTTGTGTTGAGTTCAGATCACATCCCACAACTTTCCAGACTTTGGGGGCCACACTACATGTCAGACCCAGCCACTAAAACTGATGCGTAACCATGGTGGAAAACCACCTGAACAGGTGCTAGTGGAAAAGACACGACTCATGACAAGATCAATCATCATTGTTGACAACATGCTAAGTTTTACACCAATTTGTGAGAGAAAATGTTTCCTAACATACTGGAGACACAAAAAAATCAGGGATGGTTTCACACCTACCCTGTTTCACTTTGGAAAACACTAAATGTAATATGAAGACTATAACTGAAACATTTCCTGTCCAGGTGAACTTTACTGACCTGAGAGCAGCTGGCAGTGAGGCAACTGGAGTTTGTTCCAGTCAGCAGAGTGAAGCGGAAAAAGGGACCAGCTGACCTTTACTCATGAGGAAGTCCACATCCCAGGGAACCACCTCATGCAGAACATCACCAAGACCCTCCAACACCAGACCAGTATATAGGCAAATGTACATACCAGGCTTCAGGCAGTTCAGTCTAGAGTCAAATAGAAATATAAAATAGAAACATTCTTTAGGGTCCCACAGCAGGAAGGAAATGTGTCAACATCAACATAATCCAACACTGAGGATCATTCATTGCCTGTAAGTTGAGTGTTGTACCTGAACATATTGTCCTTCATATCGAAAACATGAGTGAAGTCAGCCTAAACGGCAGAAATATGAGTATTAATGAACCAATGAGCAGTGAGCAGCGCAGTAGGAAGGTCTCACCAGTGGACCAGCTCTGATGCTCAATGACTTCTCTGAAATCTTTTCTTCTTCAAGGCCAGCACCTGGTATGGATGACATCACAGATCAACATCCAATCAACCTCTTTATAAATCTGGGGTGCTCTCTAAAAACTGTTAGAGTTGCTTAGCACGTTGACTGGGAGAGAAGGGGACCCATCAGCCCAGCCGGAACCATCTCAGGTTGACATACGCAGTGCCGGGGTGATCTTCTTCACAACCTCCTCCGTGATTCTTGCTGCCCGCTGGGATCCAAGTTCCTCCTCTAGACGCTTCTTGATGGCTGGACCATCTGCGACCTCCAGCCCACAAGGACATTTGGCAGCCATACGGCGGAGGCAAGTAGTCTGCCACCACCCACTGGAAACATCTCAGCTCATCTGAGGTCAGACTCTCCAACAAGTCTGATGAGTCTTGGAAGTTCAAGGAATGAAAGCAGCATATGTGATGACATCATGACTCAACCCCGATTACATCAGTATGACAGTTTAACCGGAGGACTAAAGACCTTTTCTCTGATTTCATCAACCAGCTCCTTCAGCATGAACAGTTCTGATTTGCTGAGGATGTGGAACAACACCTGTTGGGGTTCATGTCCCTTCCTCAGAACCAGGTCTACCAGGGCCCGGTTCTTGTGCTTGTTGAGGGCGTAGGCGCTCCCAGCCTCCCTGTTTGCTGCATTCAGGGTCCTGTTGTACCGCAGGGCGTCAAGGACGGCACCCGGCCTCCGAGTCCTGCTGATGAGCCTCCTGCGGAACATCCTCACAAAGCCAGGGCTCATTTTGGGTTCTGGTTGGGGAACCACATGAAGCAGCGTCATGCTGACAGGTCGGGTTCTGGAGGGACTCATGATGTTGAGTCCTGGATGTTCTGGACTCAACAGCTTCAGCGCCGCAGCCATAATGTTGAGTGGCCCGTCCTCATGGTAGCACAGGACCAGGGTTCTGGCCGTCCCCAGGGTGTCGGCAGAGCGCAGGCAGTGTGCTGGGATAGGAGGGGTGTCTGGCAGGAGGTTCTGGCTGAGGCAGCATTGGACCCGCCACAACTCCACTTCTGACAACCCAGAGAGGCGGCGCAGCAGCTGCTCCACCTGCTGCTCTGGCTGCTTCAGCTGCTCAGGGCTCCCAGCAGAGGGCTGCGCTGCCTTCAGGGCGTTCCCCATGACCCGGTGTCTGGGAACAGAGTTCAGCTGTCTAGTTTGGTGGTTCTGGGTTTCCTCCAGATTACGACAGCATCCTGCCCGGAAACTGATGCTAACCACTGAGGAATGAATCTGCACCAAGGCCAAAATTATTCATACCCCTGGCAGATTGAGGCTCAACATGGTCAGAGGAGCAAATGAGGTCCAGCCACTGGCATCACCCTGTAAACAACTCTAGCTATTACTGGTTCATCATCACTCCTCCATTTGAACAAATATGTAGATTTTTGGTCAAATCTGTTTTACAGAATAGGAAATTACATTTCAGTCTTTATTTCCATTCTTACTTATGTTGAGTTTATTATCTGTTTTGTGTCCTGCTGCTGACCAATATCTTCCTGGTTCTGGAATCAATAAAGTTCATCCAGTATTCATGAAGAATCTTGAGGATGAAAGTAGAATTACATCATTTTAGGAAAATTGTTAGAATTTCTGGAAGTCTAATGGATTTCCATGGTTGGGATTGCAATGACTGAGGTCCTCAGAGCGCTGCTAGCCAACATGATGAAACGTGAGCAGAGGATCTTCAGAGTCCGAAGGATGGAGGACAGACAGACAGGAAGTGGACAGAGCTCTGCCAGCAACAGGCTCTGCTCCGTCTGTCCTTCACTTCCTCATTTCATGTTGGACAGTCCTCCAGATTAAAACCAGCCAATCACAGTGGCTGGTTAGTGTCTGTGATTGGCTGGTTGAAATAATAACTTATAATAGTTAATAGTTTTATTATTATTATTATTAATAGTTAATAATGAATGGCGGCAAAAAGAGCAGCAAGGAGCTGCGATGTTAAAAACCATCAAACAGGCAGATGGGAATTCATTTTAGTTTCACCATCATGACACCTTTCTAAATCCATCGATCCAAACCCACCAGAACCAACCTGGACCCAAACCGATCAGGACACAGACTGAATGGTTGGATGTTCAATCTTTGCTGAACGGGTTCCCAGCTGGTTTGGGTTCTGCTGACAAACAGAAAGGCCACTGAACCATTATCTTTCAAACCCAGAACATTTCGGTCCAATCCGGTTCTGGTGCCAGAAGGACCGTGTCAGTCAACTGAGATGATTCTTAAAACGGTTCAAGAACAAAAGTCTGCGGTACTGACCAGAGGAGCAGAACCCAACCCTTGCTTTCAGTCCATCCGTGTGCTGGACTTCCAGAACCCGGCTCCATGTTTTCCTGCTGGAGTCGCCTGAAGTCCAAACCTCCTGCAGGGGGCGCCAAAACATTATGCAGCCCGGCCAGAAGAGCAAAAACACAAAACGATTTATTCTGAAGGCTTTTTCTTGCAGCAGCTCAGCAATGAATCAACATTCATGAGAGGTTCTGGAGGTTCTGAGATGATGTTCTGATGAATCAAAGCTGTCCTGGTTCTGGACTTTAGCTGCCTACAAAATGATTTATGTTTGTTCTCAGCAACAGAAATGGGAACGCTATGGGAAACCAGAACCAACCCAAACTGATCAGGACCCAGACCTGATCAGTTTGGAGTTTGTGTGTCCCCTGACCTGCAGTCGGGGGAAGACAAATGGCCCCCAGGCCATAGTTTGGACCCCCTGGTCCTGGAGGAGATGAAGATCAGATCTTACCTGCTGCGATGTTGCTGCAGTCTGAGTGCTGCAGCGGAGAACTTTTCGACCCGTTTTCAGCTCCAGATCTAGAGCAGACAGTTCCGGACCGCAGACAGAACTGTTTTTTTGATGACAGAAGAAGAACCTGAAGTTGTGCAGCTGATGCAGACCACAGAGGAAACGGGGTGAGGCTCTGGTGGGCAGGGCTTCTGTCCAGGGGCGCCGGGTCCCTGAACAGCAGGGGGCCCTCCACAATTTTATTTTTTTTCATAGAAATAAAAAAAATTGGGGTCCTGTCAATTACAAAATTGATCATATTGTGTTTTCTAAAATTGTTTTTAGCAGTAAAAATGTATTTTTTTATTTTGTATCTAATCACAGAATGTCATGAATGTGTGTAGCGCTGCACCGACTGCAGTTTTCTGGCCGATCCCTGGTTACCGATCTTTAAAAAGCCTGAGCTGCTGATTTTGGTTTTGGCTGATATGAAGTTTTTTGTCTGAAATGTTGCTAAATGTAGCAAGAAAGTCGCTGAGTTTCCACAGTGGGTGAATATTGTTAACTGTAAAGGTTCAGACCTGTTGGTCTGCCAGTCAAACCTGTCACTGCAGAGCAGAAGAGGACAGAGGCTGAGTCATAACCTTTGCTGATGAAGATCAGCTTCACATGTAAGTATTGGCCGATTACGATTCCCCAAAATTAAGGAAATCGGCTCCCAGAAATCGACTGGTTGATAAACCAGTTGGCCAATAAATGTGTCGTATATTATACATGTATATAATGTAAACATCCAGAGATGCAATCAGCTTATAGCAGGTGTGTGAATGACCTGATGATCGGACTGCTGACTGCAGCCGGTCCACACGGTTAGCAGAACTAGAGGGCCCCAAAACCAGATTAGGCTGGGGCCCCATGGAGGCTGGGGCCCCATGGAGGCTGGGGCCGGTCCTGCCTACATTTCCAAGTTTCATTGAGTTATAGAATTATTGTACCGCGGCGCAGCTATGCATGGCATGTGAAAGAATAGTTTTTGCGCTCCAGCGTTGTGCTTGGTATAAATCTTAGCATGTAAACAATACGCACAGCGTCTATATTTATAAAACTGATCATGATTAAGTCGGTGCCTCACCAGCCATCAACCTAACCGCACGTCACTGGAGGCATCTGATGGGGAAACGCGGATCACCCAGTCCGACCGGAAGTCCGTCACATTCATTGTTTCATTTATGAAGCCAAAGTTAGCAGCAGCAGCAAACACCAGCTGCTACAGCCAACTCTGTCCTGCAGCGAACAACATGGCAAATTTCATGTGACAATATTTTATTAAAATGTATGAAAACAGCATTTTTACTGTACTGTTTTTACATCCAAAATAAATACTTCCCAAATAGAGTCGATTGTCTCAACTAATCATGGATCCTTTCCTTACAGGAAGCTGATTTGGCTCTACAATCAGTGCTGGCCCTTTAAATAAACCTGACTGATTTTCACCAACTTTCATCTCTGGACTATCAGCAGAATCAGAAACAGACTGGGCTAGCAGGCCCAGCTCGGTCCAAACGGGTTCTGCCTCCCTCTACAGGCTTTTAACCTGACCCCAGATCTGGTTCTGGCTCAGTGAACTGTGTCGGCTGTTTCTAGAGCATTCAGCCGTTTCAAACTGAGTAACGGTTCTGACCCGGTTAACAGGTGAGATACAGACCACAGGAAGCCAGCTGGTTCCACAACTCTTTATTTTTGACCTTCAGCTGAGTCTGATCCACCTGCAGGAGGCCTCACATGTTCCACTGGTTCCTAACAGTCCAGTCGACCAGCAGGGGTATCAAGAAAAAAGACCACTCTAACCCAGGCCCCGCCCACCCAGGCCCCGCCTCCAATGTCACAATCAGAACATAGAGGTGATGAGGTTCTGGTTCTGAACAGGTGAACTCATGCAGCCTGAACACGTAAACACAGGACACGCCCTCAAAGAGGCGGAGCTTAATCAGCAACAGCCAATCAGCAGCTTCCTGTTCTACAAAATAAAAGCAGAATTAGAGTTCCATCTGGGTTTCAGTCCGACAGAATGGGTCAGAACCAGAACCTGACGGGTCAATCATCCCTCAGCAGAACCGGGTCAGAGCTGTGGGTGTCCAGACGGGTCAGAATCTCAGTTCACCTACTGGTCACACCTGGAGCCAGGTCACCCTGCTGAGTGTCAGGTGGGGGCGGGGCTACCCTCAGATCAGCTCATTCATTGGTTAATTGATGGATCAGTTAATTAATTGATTAATTGGAGTAAAGTGCAGCTCAGTGATCAGCTGACGGTCCATAGCCTCCAGGTGGCACTGTGATGTCATCAGCTCACCTGGACGCTCACGACATGCCGAGGGGGGTGGAGGTCTGTTGCCCAGGTGACTCGCTGTCTGTACCTGAGCTCTGAGGGGCGGGGCAGTTTGTATGAAGGGCGGGGCTTTCTGAAGGCTCCGCCCCCTGGCACCTGCTATCACCAGGTGAGGCTTCAACTCCGCCCCCTGAAGCTTTATCCTCCGATGAGCCTTCAGGAGCTCCACCTGCTGCCCCACCCATCCAGAACTCCACACTGATCTCCGCCGACCCCTGACTTCCTGCCGAGTCAACGGAAGAGCCGAGCGCCTCTGTGATGACAGCGGCAGTCTGAGCGACCCAGTTAAGCTCCGCTCTGACCTCGCCGGCTCCGCCCACCGCCACAGAGGATGAAGGGAGCAGCCCGGCCGGCGGCGGCTCAATGGTACTGTCTGCTGACTGTCCAGTCCCAGCGGGTTCCGGCCCAGCGGCAGTCCCGGCAGCGGTGGCGTTGTTGTTGTTGAGGTTGTCCTGGAGAGCCGTCTGGTTCTGACCCGCCTGCTGGTTCTGCAGAAGCATCTCCTGGATCCGGATCTGCTGCAGAATGGCAGGAAGCTCGTAGTGGTGGAAGAAGTAGATCATCGAGTGCTGCAGAAAGACAGAGAACCGGCCAATCAGAGGCAACCTGGGCAGGACGGGGCGGAGCCTCATGGCTGAGAGGAAGAGGAGGGACCTCACCTGGATGAAGAGCCAGGAAGTGACCAGAGCCAGGCTGCTGTACTGACCGTTGAAGCGGTAGTGGTAGGCGTAGAAGGCGAAGTGGTACAGGTAGAAGAACCTAGACCCAACAGAATCAACAGAACCATCAGGACCATAGGAACCAAACTGAGCCAACCACAACCTTTAGAACCAAATAGAACCAACCAGAGCCAAGAGAACCATCGGAACCATCAGAACCAAACAATCAGAACCAAACGAACAATAAGAACCAAACTGAACCAATCAAAATCAAACAGAACCATCAGAACCAAACAAACCAACAGAACCATCAACTCCATCAGCACCATCAGAGTGAAGCCGAGCCAAGAGAACCAACGGAATCAATAGGAACCATCAGAACTTTCTCATTTATCTGGGCTGGATCAAAAACTTGTTTCTATGGTTACCAGGTGAGCTACAGCAGCCACACCTGGAGGCTTACCTGACCAACCAGAACTGTGGATCAGGACACGCAGGTGTTTTAGCACAGGTATGATAGGGGTGTGTCTTGAGTGGGAGCTGACCAATCAGAGCAGGCTGTTCCTGTTTCCCGCTGCTTCCTGTCGTTTCCTGTTTCTTCTGTTTCCTGCCACTTCCTGTTTTCTCATGCCATTTTCCTGTTGCTTCCCGTTTTCTCCTGCTGTTTCTTGTTTTCTGCTGCTTCCTAATTTTCTCGTTTCCTGCTGCCTCCCCTTGTTTCTTACTACTTCCTGTTTTCTCATGCTGTTTCCTGTTGCTTCCTGCTGATCCTGTTACTCCTGTTTCCCTGCTGTCATGCTGTTTCCTGTTTTCTCCTATTTCCTGCTTCTATCCGTTTCCTGCTGCTTCCTGTTTCTCTTGGTTCCTGCCGTTTCCTGCTTCCTGCTTGGGACTCACCGCAGCCAGTGGCGTTTGCTGGTGTTGGTGTGGCAGCAGATGGCATCGTATTGGTCGGCCAGCCAGACGATCAGGATGATGTAGAAAGCCGTGGTCGTGTCGTTGAAAAACTCAGACATTATGGCCTCCATGCCTGCGAACAAGAAGTGACATCACAGATACAAAAACAACCAGAACGGTTTGTAAATCCAGACCGGATCAGGAGAACCAATGCAGAACTCACCAACCAGGGCCAGGATGACGGTGAGCAGAGGGGCTGCTGGGAAAGCGATGGTCATGTTCATCTCAAGCATCTGCAGCAGATCCACTGAAACACACAGAGCAGGTTAGAACCGGACCGGGCCGTACCGGGTCTGAATGGACCGAGCAGCGGAAACAAACCGATGAAGACGAAGATCTGGTGGTGGGAGTATCTGAGCAGCATCGACACCGACAGCGTCTGAAAGGCAGAACCAAGACCCGGCTTGATTTTGTGAACGGTTCTGAATCCAACTAGTTCTTCTGGTCTGGGTTCTAAAAGAACTTTTTAACCCGCCTGCAGCCGGTCCAGTTCTAGTTTTAGCTGATTTAAAGTGCCAGTGAATTTAGTCCAAAGTTGTTTAATTTTAAACAGAAATCTTTTCCTTCTTCTCACAGAATATTTATTTACTGAAATCTGGGATGGTAAACGTCTGACCAGACGATAAATAAATTAGCTTTTGTTTTTGAAACTTTTTTAAATATATTTTTCTAAATTAGATTTTAAATAAAATCAGTTAAAATCATTAAGTCCTGCCTGAACTATGAAGGTTCTCCTTCAATCTATAGACTTAATCTGAACATTTATCACTTCCCATCAGAAACAGGAAGTAGAAATATTTATCTCTTCCTGTCAGGAACAGGAAGTGGAAACATGCCCAACTTCCTGTGCATTCTGTGGTCCAGGATGATCTGGGTTCATGTACTGCAGTCTCACATTAAGTTTCACATGCGGCTGAAGGATCCCAGCTGAACTATCACAACCCAGCTGCTACGAAGAGGCTCCCGGTCCGGCCTACTTCCTGCTGTGTCTCCGGTACGTCGGCCTGACAGGGTGGAGCCCCAGCAGCAGATATCTACTACCGTGGGTAGGGTTAGGGTTAACCCCCACCACGACCTGGATGCATCGTAGCCCAACAACTGCTCAAGAGTTGACCTGGCAACCTGTGGCCTCCTGTCGGGTCAGAGGCGTTTGACCCGATAGAACCGGCCTCCGCCGGACTCACATACATCGTGAGGTGGAGTGAAATTTATTGGATATTTTAAAACGTTTTTAACAAACAAAAACCTGCAAAGTGGGGCGTCAATATTATTGCCCCCTTGTGTTAATACTCTGTAGCGCCACCTTGTGCTGCGATTACAGCTGCAAGTTGCTTCTCAGTTTTGCACATGGACTGAAATTCCTGCCCATTCTGTCTTAAAACAGCTGCAGCTCAGTGAGGCTGGATGGAGATGCTTGTGAACAGCAGCTTTCAGCTCTTC
>NW_006800447.1:271610-283960 GCF_000485575.1 Poecilia formosa | reverse complement strand
CGGGAGACGTCTGAGAGATGGATGGGAGACGTCCGGGAGACGTCTGAGAGATGGATGGGAGACGTCCGGGAGACGTCTGAGAGATGTCCGGGAGACCGCTGGGATGTCCAGGAGACGTCTGAGAGACGTCTGGGAGATGTCCGGGAGACGTCCGGGAGACGTCTGGGAGATGTCCGGGAGACGTCTGGGAGATGTCCGGGAGACGTCTGGGAGATGTCCGGAGACGTCTGAGAGACGTCTGGGAGATGTCCGGGAGACGTCTGGGAGATGTCCGGGAGATGTCCGGAGACGTCTGGGAGATGTCCGGAGACGTCTGGGAGATGTCCAGGAGACGTCTGGGAGATGTCCAGGAGACGTCTGGGAGATGTCCAGGAGACGTCTGGGAGATGTCCAGGAGACGTCTGGGAGATGTCCGGGAGATGGCTGGGAGACGTCCGGGAGACTGCTGGGATCTCCGGGAGACGTCTGGGAGGTGTCCGGGAGACGTCTGGGAGATATCCGGGAGACATCCGGGAGACGTCTGGGAGATGTCCGGGAGACGTCTGGGAGATGTCCGGGAGACCTCTGGGAAACGTCTGGGAGATGTCCGGGAGACGTCTGGGAGATGTCCGGGAGACGGCTGGGATGTCCAGGAGACGTCTGGGAGACGGCTGGGATGTCCGGGAGACATCTGGGACATGGCAGAGAGATGTCCGGGAGACAGCTGGGAGATGTCCAGGAGACGTCCAGGAGACGGCTGGGAGATGGCTGGGAGACCTCCGGGAGACGACTGGGAGAAGTCTGGGAGATGGCTGGGATTCAAGAGTTAGGATTCAAAGATTCTTTTTTTTTAACCCTTTTTCTTGAATCTTTATTTTGTTCAGCTGCTTTTAACTTTTGCGGAAGAAAAAAACAAATTTAGGTTACCGGAGCCACAAAGCCCCTGCTAATACCGGACCAAAGCAAAAAGTAAAAAAAGAACCTACTGCAATAGAAAGAAGCGAGAACAGGACAACCGGTCTTACCAGACCAAAATCACAACAAAAAACCAAAGGCCAACAAAAGTTACTGCTTGGCCTGCACCCGCTGGCTGTGTGCCTATCGGCGGGACGCCCCCAGTGGTGGGAGAGCGGAAAAGTGAGAGGTGGATCCACACACTCCCGAAGGCCAGCCTCTTTACAGGTGGGCGAAGAACAGCGCCAGCCTCAAAGTCATCAGATGTTAATCAGAAAACAGGAGATTATCTAAACTCCAGAAGGAACAGAGGAAATCATTTTACTAAAGTCTTTAAAGAAAACAACAAAAAATAAGCAAAAATAATTAGAATGTGTCCGAAGCTCATAACAGCTACAGGGACAAACGGACAGTTTCAGCTCAGGCCAGCTCTTGTCTGATACCTACAGGTCAAACTGTGTAACTGCAGGATGTAGCTTTAGAAAGCTGTCGTTCCAGAACCAGATCAGAACCAGGTGAGCTGCTGCAGCCAGCGGGAACCTCCCAACCCAGTCCAGGCCAGGTGGGATGTCTCACCTTTAGCAGGATGAAGAACTCAAAGACTCTTCTGAAGGACGGCGGGAAGAGCCGGGCGTAGGTGACGGCCATCTTGAAGAAGAGGGCGTGGAAGAGGCGGTCGCGCACATTGATGAGCGGGTTCTGGTTGATGTTGGGGTTCCGGATCCGGTTGGGCCCCATGTTGTTGTTCAGAGGAACGTTGTTGTTGTTGGCCTGGTTCTCCGACATGGCGGCGGCCGCTGCAGGACTCTGGTGCTCCCAAACCCGTTCCTATGTCAGCATGGTTCTGGTCCGCTTCATGAAGGTGACTCAGATCCAGTTCCAGCAAGACCAACCCGGAAGCCGGATCCACCTGGAAGGTTCAAACACAGCGCAGTTATTTACAGACTGGCCCTCAGTGCCAGAACCTGGTCAGGATTCCGGTTCTGGTTAGCTTTGATGCTTTTATCACATTTTATATTTTTCAGCTGGTGCAAAAAAATAAACCTGAACCGGAAATCCAAATCCTGAACAGACTGACCCAGACTGCTTCTGGATGAATGACCTCTGACCCAGACTGGTTCATCTCGCCGTTACTGTGGCGACTCTCCACCTCACGTTAATGTGTGCCTTGATGTAATTTTCTGGTTGCTATGGTGACCATGAAACAAGTGATGGGCTGGCTGATTGCGCTGGTGAGGGGCAGAATGTGGGCGTGGCCTGGAAGCTGATTTTAGATCTTTAGAAGCTACCCATGTTTAGAATCGGGACGTTGTTCCATCAGGTGAGGAATTCAGGTGTTCCTCAGCATCTTCTGTTCAGGTGTGCGAGGAGCAGTAAATGCTGAGGAACAACGTCAGGCGTCACTGCTGGCTGTTAGGGGTTGTAAGCCCTCTGCCAGGTCAGAAAGGGGACCTGTAGGTGCGTCAGACTCACCTGTCAGCGAAGTTTTCCTCGCGATGTTTTCATCGGCAGGAAGCTAGCTGTTAGCTTGATGCTAACTGGAAGGACCGGACCTGAAGCTCGACAAAGCCCCAAGTTAGCGTTCGGCTGGCGGCTCGGAACCGACAGCGGAGCGGCTTCAGGTGGATTCAAAGGGCAGGGTCGGCCGGGGAGCCGCTCAGAGAATCCGGGAGATGTGATCCGCTCCGAGCAGCAGCTACAGCTAACGGCCGCTGCTATTGCCGAACCACAGCCGGAAGTACGGGTCCTAGCTGCGGAAAGTGCGTCGTGTGCCCTGAGCGCTGCCTGACAGGCGGCGGGGATCGTTATTCCTGAATTCGGACTGATCGGAAGTTTTTAACGCAGTTATTGGGAGTAGTGACCTATAAATGACAGAGCGGCTTGATTAACCCTGAGCACTGTCTGACAGGCGGCTTACAGAATGAGCTCTGAGCAGGTTACCATGGGTTACCGCTCGCTGGAAGTCTGCTGCTGTAGATCAGCTGTTCTAGATCACCTGCTCTAGATCTGTTGCTCTATATCTTCTGATCTAGACCAGCTGCAGTAACGCTGCGTGTTGCGGTGAATGAGGCGCCTTCAGGCTGGAAGAACGTTTTTATTGTGACTCTTCATCATGGAGAGAACAAAGCATGCAGCATCATCATCCTCACACATGGCTTTACAGATGGCAACAGGATGAGATCACATGCAGCAGCAGGGACAGCCTGTCCACCTGTCCTCAGGTAGGTGCAGACGAACAGGTGGACGATCGGAGCCCCGCTGACAAAAGCAGCTTCACAATAAATCACTAGAGAACGACAGTCACGTGACTCAGGCCGGCAGCCAATCGACATCCGGCACCGAGCGCATTACCACAACCAGACGTTACCGTAGCGACCGAGCCGTCGCCCTGGCAACAAAGTTGTTACCATGGTGACATCATGATTTTTTTATGAATGTGTTTGAATTTATGTGTGGAGTTGAAGGAAAATTTCTCCCTGGTGTCTGTCGCCATGGCAACAGACACATCCAGGCAGGTGAGGGATCACAGCAGGAGCTTTAAAGATGCAGCAAAACTTTTCCACACAGTAACACCGATGAGCTTCTCCCTGTGGTCCCACTGCCATCTGCAGATATGCACCACTACTGCTCAAACAACCAATGAGAGCCAGAAGGAGGGTCTTAGCGCTGCCAATCAGGCTCATGAACGCACTTGCTCACACCCTCTCTTGTGCCAAACAGCCTAATGTCAAATAAACTTAACCTAAATTAATAGTATCATGGTGGCTATGCTAGCTGCTAGCTTGCATTGATGGCCAGCTCTGTTGTAGTTCATACACAAGTGTGATTGACAGTGCTAACACCCACCTCCTGGCTCTGATTAGTAGTTTCTAAATGAGTTGTGTATTCTGTAGTTAGCACTGGGAGCAGGCAGAGATTATCTGATGACACTTTGAACAAAAACAGAAAAAACAACATTTTATTAAAGTTACAAACTGCAGCTTTAAGCTACTCATCATTTGGATCCAGAGTTCTGGTTTACTGCGCTTCCAGAGGAAATCGTTTAAATTTCTGGATGTGACCTTTGACCTCAGACACTGTTGATGGGCATTTCTGTGGGTGAAAAGTCCAATATCATGTCCAGATGTTATACCGTCACCAAGGCGACCAGGGCAATAAAGCCAGCAATTTGCCACTTTAACTGCAGTAAAGCTAACAGATCCAACCTTGCTGACATCACTTCCTGTTGGCACACTGAGAGAAACAAAGCTGTTGCTGTAGCAGGGAGGCTAATGCGACCCCGCTGACCCTGAAGGTCAGCTGCGTCTGGTTCCAGTAACCCAGTGCTTCTCAATTCCAGTCCTCAGCCCCCCTGCTCTGCATGTTTTAGATGTCCCTCTATTCCAGAGCAGCTGATTCAAATGATTGCATGAACATCAAGTACTGCAGAAGCCTGTTAATCACCCAGAGATACAATCCAGGTGTGGCAAAAGGGAAATGCCTAAAACATGGAGAGCAGGGGCGTGAGGACCGGAATAGAGAAACACTGCAGTAACCCAAAATCCCTTTCCAATATCGCAAAGACGTTTCTGTGTCGAGTCCATAACATTGAAACATTTTGCTGCCAACATTAATAATTTATTCCCTGCTGGCAAGAAAAACGTTCCTCAGTACAGCAGCTTAGCAACCCATGCTAACGTTCAAACAGGTTGTCCGTTTCATGCGAGGAGGAAACGTTTCACTCAGAACCAAACAGCCAACCAAGAGCAGCTGGCAGCTCATGTCTTCATGATTCCTTTATAATCTCATTATTGGACAAATATGATTTTATTAACTAAAAACTTTGCTGCAATTCTGTCAGGTTATTAGCTCAGGGGCTCCGTTAGCTTTATTGTTGCTAAAATGGCCCAAAACCAAGGTGTCTCTGTTCTGTCCAGGTGTCTCTGTCCCCTCTAGGTGTCTCTGTTCTGTCCAGGTGTCTCTGTCCCCTCAAGGTGTCTCTGTTCTGTCCAGGTGTCTCTGCCCCCCTTAGGTGTCCCCTCTAGGTGTCTCTGTCCCCCTTAGGTGTCCCCTCTAGGTGTCTCTGTCCCCCTTAGGTGTCCCCTCTAGGTGTCTCTGTTCTGTCCAGGTGTCTCTGCCCCCCTTAGGTGTCCCCTCTAGGTGTCTCTGTCCCCTCTAGGTGTCTCTGTCCCCCTTAGGTGTCTCTGTCCCCTCCAGGTGTCTTTGTCCCCTCCAGGTGTCTCTGTCCCCTCCAGGTGTCTTTGTCCCCTCCAGGTGTCTTTGTCCCCTCCATCTGTCCCCTCCAGGTGTCTTTGTCCCCTCCAGGTGTCTCTGTCCCGTCCAGGTCTGGTCCAGGTGTCTCGGGGTTACGGTTGGTCCTTGAACCTCCGTCCCTGTAAACTCTTGTAGTAGTTTTCTTGTTCAGTCTGGTTGCGGATTTCTCGATCCAGTAGAACTAACGCCGTTTTGCGTCTCATGGCCATTTCCCTACGCTGAGCATCCGCCGCCATCTCTGCCTGCTGGGCGGGGTCAATGGCAGGTGATGCGGAGCGGCGTGGGCGGAAGCTGCTCGCACGGGCCGTCGGGTCCGACCTGGTCAGCTTGTTGAGGCCGTAGGATTCTTGTGGGTCATCTCCATTGGATACCGTGGCCCACTCCCAAGGGCTTCCGTTCCCAGCTAGGGGCGGGGCTTGTGGAGGGGGTGGAGTTTGCACAACAGGATGATAGGGGGCGTGGGCGTCCACGGTGACGATGCCCGGCCCGTCTCGCTGGCGACAGAGGGGGGAGTCCGTGTTGGAGGAGGCAGCGGAGCCAGTGGAGGCGCTCTCGGAGGAGGAGGAGGGAAGCAGACCCTGCTGCTTGGACAAGGCAATGACCTGCATGAGGCGTGGCTGGCTGACACTGCCGCGGCCAGCAGCCTCCCCGCTGGTCTTCTCCCGGATGGCGAGCCACTTAGCCCTGGTCAAGGCGCTCTTTGGAGACACTGGTGGGGGTCCAGCTTCAGGGATCTGAGGCGGTCTGGGCGTTGCCACAGCTTTGGCACCACCTGGAGGAGGGGTGGGGTTGCGACCTGAGCCTACCCTCATGCAGTGCACCGAAGGTTGGCAGATGGGTGCCTGAGAACCGGCATCGTCCATCCCCATAGAGCTCACCTCGGAGCCATCCTCACTGGGCTCGTGGTCCCCGTCCTCACGAGGCCCTGAGCCGCGCATCTCCATGGACTTCTGCTTCCACTCTGACACCAGCTGCTGGGACCTCATGGGGTCCACCGGGACCTGCACCGCCTTCAGCCGCCGCTGCACCGCCGCTCCCTGGGCCCCTGGTGCCTCGCTGGCACCCAGAGGGCCGTTGATGTTCACACTTGTTCTGGGCAGGGTGTTGCTGAAGGTCAGCATGGTCTCCTTCCCCATGGGGCTCCGAGGAGCCAGCAGCTCCACGTCTACGCTGGCCCTCTTCAGGCCCTCCATGGAGCCCTGCTCCCTCTGCAGCGGCCCCAGGCCCTCCAGGCGCTCCAGAGGGGCTGGCGCCGCTGCAATCTCATCGTTGCTCTCTGAGGCCGAGGCGGGACCCTTGTTGTACACCGAATCGTGTCCGCGCTCTGTCAGCGCCCGCAGAGGGTCCTCCACCGGCAGGGGAGGGGACGGAGCCTGAGTGCACTCATCAGAAGACCTGAAGTTGGCGACGGCATGAAGCGCCTGGAGAATGGGAACAGGAGCAGCGCGTCAGAACAGGAAACAGTCCCAGGCAGACGGGTGGAGACGCTTCAGGTGTCTAACTTTAAAACACCTGAAGACCTGTCGCCTCCGCAGCGCTGCACTGAGCCTCCTGGTGAAGTTGCCAAGGCAACTGCAGCTGATCTCACATATGTGGGGTCTCACCAGATATGCAGCAATGAAGGCGCCGATCAGGAATCCCACATAGACGTCGACGGGATGGCTGCGATGCTGCGTGATCTGAGTAAGGCCTGTCAGCGCCGCCGCCATGGCAAATGCAAAGACCAGGACCGGCTTCAGCAGCTTGGTGGAGTCGGAGATGGTGGAGTTAAAGTACATCTGGGGGGTAAAAGGGGAGACACATGAACAGGACCAGTCAACCTTTGGAGATGGAACTGGGAGGACAGGCTTTAGATGGTTAGTCGCTCACCGAGACGTAAACGGCGGCGAAGGCCGACAGAGTTGCATGCTGGGAAGGAAACGTCCTCCTGCCAGAGAGACATCAACAATCAGCCTCTACCTGGAGAACGCGACACGGACAGGAGGACACGCCGCACCTGGCCGCCATGATGGCATGCTGGTCGTGACCGGAGCAGATGTCTCTGGTGATGTAAGCGTTTTGGTCACATGACCCGCCGGCCAGTGTGTAGTTGGGCTTACAGACAGTGAGGAAGAACGGGGCGTGGTAACCCGTCGCCAGCTGGATGATGTCAGTGAGCAGTGCTGTCGCACAGAGCCCAAACACATGAACACCTGAGACAGGTAGAGAGACAGACAGGTGGACAGGTGGACATTTAGAGAGGTGAGGCAGTCAGGTGAGGGTCCTACCTACGAAGCGAACGGTTCTCCTCAGGAAGGAGTTGAAGCTGCAGCCGCCGGCGTTGATGCTTCCTTCGGCTCGGTGGATCTTCAGGCGAGGCTGCAGGCAGTAAACCGCCGCCTCCACCAGCATGATCTGACACACAAAACAAACACACCTTAGCTGACCCGGGTCAGGTTCTTGGTCTGTGAGGTCGCTGGGTGGGCATGGCCTCGTACCGAGGCGGCCGGGCCGGCGAAGGCGAGGCTCAGCAGCATCAGCAGCGGGATCAGCTCATCTCCTCCGTCTACGTATGGCATGCTGAGGGCCCGGTCGCCGCAGCGGAATCCCGCCTGGGCCGGCTGCACCGCGTCCGTCAGCTCCAGGAAGTACAGCGACACCATAGAAGAAGCCACGATGGGCAGCTGCCACCAGAACACACACAGTCAAGTTCCCTTCTGGTCCAGAAGTTGCAGCGAGGTTCTGGAAGCGGAACCTCTCTGCAACTTCTGGACCGTCAACTCATCAAAGTCCTGGGTCAAAAAGAGCAAATCAGGAAAATCTCATGAAGATAATTATGAAATGTTTATTGAACGTCAGATCTCTCTAAAAACTTTGATGGTTAAAGACGATCTGTGATCCTGAGATCGATTGTTTCTGTCTGCACAGGTCATGTTAGTATAGATATTTAAGTTTCTCTAACTGATGTTCATAGTTTTCAATAATTTAGCTCTATCTTTATCCCTGGGTGACCTCTGACCTCGACAAAGTAGAAACATGGCAGGAGAGTCAGACTATCCTTGGGAGCCTTCTTCTTCATCTTCTCTGTGGACGAGGAGCTCATCATCATCATCATCATCCTCATGAACCTGGAACACACACACAGTGAGATGTTTCGGCTCTAAAACTTTCTTTGGGGTCGTGCTGAGCGATCTCTGTGGTCATGCTGCTACTGGCTGCTCTCTCTCCTGCTGTGCGTCACACACACCTGGAGTCCAGAACCAGAACTCCCTCCAGAACCGGGTCACCACCTGCAGTCCAACATGGACCTGCTGGGCCCGATTGCATCCAGACAAATCAACACCAAACACAGGAAGGGTTCTGGTTCTGGGTTCGGTGCTGTTTGGATCCAGTTCTTTTCTTCTCAGACTGCTACAGCTTCTTTGTGTGTTTAGACCGGACCCAACCGGACCGCGTCGGTCCCACCTTCAACTGTTTGATCTGGTGAGATCGGCCGCAACCACGCTGGTTCTGGATCAGCGGCGCTGTGGACCGGGTCAGAGATTCTGCAGGACAGATCCAATCAGTAATCACTGAGCTAGACACGAAGGGAGCGGGAGGCTTCATCATCCTCATCCTCCCCCGCGCTACGACACTCCGACCAATCAGAACCCAGAACCCGTCCGGACAGGCAGACAGGCAGGTGAGACAGGTGTTCCTGCAAACCGGTTCATCTGGACCAGGAACGTTCTGCTTGCAGCGCGTGCACATGCACGGATAAACACACGTGCACGCAGCAGAACGGTTCGGTCTCACCTTAGATC
Source organism: Poecilia formosa (assembly GCF_000485575.1). Lineage (NCBI taxonomy): Eukaryota > Metazoa > Chordata > Actinopteri > Cyprinodontiformes > Poeciliidae > Poecilia > Poecilia formosa. Next base: position 274,991 of record NW_006800447.1, on the reverse strand, counting down.
CCGGACCTGTTCAGGTTGTCTCTCTCCCGGTACCGTACGTTCCCGCAGAGCTGCTGGCTGCGGTCCAGTTAGTTCGGCTGCTGCTGGCTCTGGTTCCGATCCAAACCCATCCGGCTCTGGTTCGGACAACGTTCCTCTGCAGCTTCCGCAGATCCGTGAACGTCTTTCTGTCTGCGGGCGATGCGGCGGCGCGGCGGGGGCGAGCTGCGCGTGCGGGTGGGAGAGAAAAGAGACAGAAAAGAGAGAGGAGAAAGAGCGCCCCCCGTCTGTTCCGTGAAACACTGCAGCTGATCAGCAGAACATGACGGTTCTGGTGGTTCTGACCCAAACCCCCAGTTGAGTTCTTTCTGTGTGGACCGGCCCGGTTCTGTTGGTGCTCTGAACAGATCTGTATTGGTTCCGTCTGTGGTTCTAAGATGGTGGTCCAGGTTCCCCCAGCTGTTGGCTGGGTTGGGCTTTATATGGAAGTCTATGGAACACTAGTCTGATGCCTCATCTGGACCAGAACCAGCTGACCTGCTTACAGCAGAACTCTTGAGTGGGAGGAGTAGATTCTGGTAATTGACCCCGTTGCCAGGTGTTGTAAGTCGTTGCTAGGTGGTCAACTCTGTTGCTAGGTGGCTAGCCCCATTGATAAGTTTGGTTGACCTGTTGCTAGGTGTATAAGCCCGTTGCTAGGTGATAGACAATGTTGCTAGGCAGCTAACCACATTTCTAGGTGGCCTAACCCCATTGCTAGATATAGTAGACCCTGTTGCTAGTAGCATGGCGCCTGCTGCTAGCATGGCTGCGTTCCTAACCTTCACTGAGATGACGGAGCTGAAGAAGTTTGATGCTTTTATTAGAAAACAGGTTTTATTTACAGAATACAGGGGGCGCTGCAGCCTCTCTGCAGCAAACAGAGGAAGCAGGAGCTTCCTTCAGACATCTTTATGGCTACCTGGCCACGCCTGGCCAGGTGCGTTCAGGTGAAGGTGGGCGGCATCCTCCTCCACAGACCTCCACACAGGCAGTTCTTGATCCAGCGCTGCTCCCACTGCTTCATGGCGTTCGTCTTGTTGGGGGAGCGAAGCATTGTCACGCAGCCACACCTGTAGGGGGCGGTGTGTCACAGGTTACCGGGGCTCCAAGTGATTGGGTGTTGCAATGACATCACTTCCTGTGGACTCACCTGGTGCAGGCCTTGCTCTCCTCGGTGGGGCTGACACCCATGTGAATGCAGCGCAGGTTGTCCATCTTCTGAGCTCCAGGACTCCTGAACACAAACACAGGTGAGCTCACCTGCAGCCAGAGCCCTGTGCTGCAACGGGCAGGGTGAGGTTTACCTGGTGAACACATCCAGGGGGGCGGAGACTCCCACCCCCTGCAGCGACGAGGCTTTCCCAAACTGCAGCCGCAGCGGCAGCTTCCCTTGCAGCTTCACGATGATGCCGTCGTTCACTGGGAGCCAGTCCATACTGGGAACCAGCAGCTGACTGGGCAGCAGGCAGCACTCGTCTATCAGGCTCTCGTCGGGTTCCTGGGGGGGGCCGTCGTCCCGCGCTGCCAATCAGGGGACAGGAGGCGGGGCTTAGCGTCAGGTGCCCGTCAATGAAACCATAACATCTGATTTATGTAAAACGACTCATAACACCACTGAAGCTTTGCTTTCCCCAAGACCCCTGAATGCACCACCTGCCCTCCATGTTACAGTCATACATATCAGAGAGACATGCTGCAGCTGCGTGCTGCGCTAGCAAGCGAGGTGTGGTGTTGCGGCGCCTTACAGCACAGCCACAGCTTGGTGAGCAGCCGGAACAGCAGCTGCATGCTGTCCTGGTTGTCCGACATGGCGGTGAAGGTGGGCAGGCAGCCGGGCTTCAGCAGGCCCCAGATCCGGATCATCACCAGCATCTCCCGCAGCATTCCCAGCGACGCCCCGTCTCTCATGAAGCCGAACCCAGGCCGCACCGCCGAGCCCTGCGGGAGGACAGGTCAGGGGTCAACGGCTCTCACCTTGGCTGGATGAGGCGGCTGCAGGCTAAGCCGCCGTGAGGTCACCCACCTGGCTCACCTGGTTGGGCAGGTTGGCCAGCAGGTAGAGGACGAAGTCTCCCACCCACTGGATGAGCTGCTGCAGGGACTGCAGGGGGGGGCCGTCCAGGACGAACTCCTCTGTCTTCAGGTTGATCATCACCTTATCGATGTCTGAGGACACACACCGCCCAGGTCAGACGCCGCTCGCCCAGCCATGCGGCCGCTTGCCTGGCTCTTACCTGTGTCGGTGTTCTTGGCGCAGATCTCAGTCAGCCGGTCGCCTGGACTCTTGTCCGGCGTGTTGAGGACGTGTGGACGTAGCAGGGACTTCAGGGTGGAGCTGATAGCGATGAGCAGCAACTTGGCGTGAAAGTCGCACGCCCGCGCTGCCGTCGCCGTGGAGAGTTTGCAGAGAGACGCCTTGACGGCTACGATGCGCGTGGCCAGAACCTGCAGAGATCAGAGATTAGCGGAGAGAGGGTGCTTGGTGGCGGCGGCCATGCGGTGCTGACCTGCTGCAGTGCCTGGTTCTGCCGCATGTACTCCTCATGCAGCTTCTCCACCAGGTTGTGCACCATGCTGGGCTGCACGTGCAGCAGCACATCCCACCAGTCATAGCCTGTCACCATGCAGTACTCCAGCAGGAACAGCAGGTGTCGCAGTGTGGTGTTCATGTCCAGCACCTGGCCCATAGAGGGCGACACGCGCAGCATGTGGAGCTGAGGACAGACAGCAGGACAAAAGGTTTCCTCTGAAGAGATTCAGCCTCACGTGCAAACAGACTGAGACGGGCCTCACCTTTCCGTGGCCGTCCACCCCGGCCAGCGCCAGCGAGGTCCAGGAGAACTGCAGAGCCTTGAAGTGGAGGGCGGGGCCAGTGGTACGCGGGCGCTTGATGGCAGCGTCGTCCCCGGGCCGCTGGGCGGCGCCATAGAACACGCCCATGGTGTGGAGGGACAGGCGGTGCAGGATCTGGATGCTACCGTCGTGGAATGCCAGGGCCAGACCTGCAACCAGAACCAGAACCCGACCAGGTCACAGAGGGCCGGGCTCAGGACGAGTCCAGGGTCTGCCGTTTCCTCACCCAAGCCGGGGCAGAACTTGGTGTCTGATGCCACCTTCAGGTCAGTGTTGGAGATGGAGATGGGCAGCTTGGGCAGCGCCACAGCGGAGACGCGCTCCAGGTCACCGGTGGTCGTCAGGATGCGCCACTTCAAGATGGTCGGCTGCTTCTCGCCCACTGCGCAGAGGTTGGGACGTCAGGGGTCGGGACGTCAGGGGTCGGGACGTCAGGGGTCGGGACGGCAGGGGTCGGGACGTCAGGGGTCGGGACGTCAGGGGTCGGGACGTCGGGACGTCTGGGGT
>NW_006800447.1:257128-271600 GCF_000485575.1 Poecilia formosa | reverse complement strand
TGTTCTGAATCCATCAGCTGATCACAACTCAGTAATGAAGCATATTAAAATGTTGGATGAACAAGAAGTGGTTTCAAGAAATTGTCAGGAAAAATAAGTTGTTCAGCTTTTAGGTACTTTTTAAGGACATATGAAACTTAGTTATAATTGCCTACATACAGTGGAGGCAATTATAGTGGGTGCCATGTCAGCTGCTGGTGTTGGTCCACTGTGTTTCATCAAGGGCAGGTCAATGCAGCAGCTATCAGGAGATGTTGGAGCACTTCATGCTTCCATCTGCTGAAAAGCTTTATGGAGATGAAGATTTCATTTTTCAGCACCACCTTCAGCTCACAGAGCCAAAACCACTGGTATTACTGACCATGGTGTTACTGTTGGCCTGCCAACTCTCCTGACCTGAACCCCAGAGAGGATCTGTGGGATATTGTGAAGAGAAAGTTGAGACCCAAAACTCTGGATGAGCTTAAAGTCGCTATCGGAGCATCCTGGGCTCCATAACACCTCAGCAGAGCCACAGGCTGATTGGCTCCACGGTGCACTGAAGGCTGCAAAAGGATTCCTGACCAAGTACTGAGGGCATAACTGAACATAATTATTTGAAGGTTAACTTTTTTGGTATTAAAACACTTTTCTTCTATTGGTTGGCTGAAATATGCAAATTTTTTGAGACAGGAATTTTGGGTTTTCATGAGCTGTAGGCCAAAATGATCAGTATTAAAACAATAAATGACCTGAAATATTTCAGTTGGTGTGCAATGAATCTAAAACATATGACAGTTTAATTTTTATCATTACATTATGGAAAATAATGAACTTTATCACAATATGCAATTTTTTTTAAAAGGACCTGTAGATCTGAGTTTGGTTCAGAGTCACTGACCTGATCTCTGCTACTTTACAGAGACTTAGTAAAACACATTTTAATAAGTAACTCCACTTAATAAAATTCCTCATAAATATTGAATTATTGCAGTGGTTCTCAATACAAATCTTGTTATTGAAATGATAATTTAAGTTGCTTTAAACATTTTTTTTCCCATGTCCTGGCTGAGAACCCATAAATATGTAGGAATTGAATATTTGGGAAGTATAACTTAAAGGTCAGCACCAGAGTTTACTAGAAAAATATTCAGATTTTATTTTGTGCTTTTAAAAGCTCTACGTTGAAGATGATAGGAAATAAAGTCATACTTTATTTTGTTTTACTGCCAGCTGCAGTCGCCCCTCTGCTCTCAGCTCCCATAATGAGCTGTTAGCTAATGCTAATGCTAACGCTCAGCCGCTCCCGTTTCAAACCTTCTTATTACAGTAAGAGTTACAGAGTTAAATACAACTGAAATATTGGCCACCTTCGACAGAAAAAGGAGTCAAGTCTATGAAAGCAATGTAGCAGTTTTGCTAGTTTTGGAAATATTAGTTTAATTATGCTAATATGCAACACCTTGATATAAAAGTAATTGATCTAGTTTTAATGACGTTTAACTTTAGCACATGTTGAAACATTAGACTGATCCTGATTGTTTAGAGTCGGCCTTAATTTAGGCTAGATTTAGACTCATTTAATTAATACATAACTTGATCAGTAGAACATTTTTCTTAGATATAATGATCACGATTTGATTAAAATTAGTCTAATCAGTAGTTTTTATAGTAGATCACATGTCTGTAAGTCATAAATTCATCTGAAAATGTTTTAGTTCATTATAACCAAAGAAGTTGGAAACTGATCAGAACATCATGTGTAACAGATGTGTTGGTAGTGAAACTGCTCATGTCTGTTTCATCAGTTTGAAGATATTATATGAAATGTGTGTTAATTTTTATAATCAAATCCGCTGANGGGGTCTTACCAACTGGAGAGCGGTGCTGGAAGATGTTGTTGACAGGAAGTCCTTCCTTCCTGAGGGACCAGCACTCCACGATGCTGCCGCTCTGATTGGACGCGCACAGCAGCACCTGCAACCAGAGGAGCCGTCAGAGAGGGGCCGGTTCTGACCTGGCCAGCCCCGAACCGGTGGCACTCACCTGCTCGGAGTTCTCCCGGGTCAGGAACTTGAGGTGCGTGACGGCCGGATATTTGTCCCTCCGCAGCGGGTCGGTGGTGCAGCGCAGGAAGAGCGACGGCAGCAGCTCTGTGTCGATGCGGCACTTCTCGCTCACCACGCTCACCACCACCTGCACACACACCTGGTTATTGTGTGCCTTGCCTGAGCGTCATGTTACCGTAGCAACAGCATTACCTTCTGCCCTCACCTTGTAGAATTGGACCGGTGAGGAGCTGCTGCCGTCGGTCGCCGCCACCACGATGTTCCCGCCGCCGGTGAAGGCAATGTCGGCCAGCGCCACACGGCCCCGCAGACGGCACAGGCTCTCGCTGGCCGTCAGCAGAGCGCCGCCCGGCTTCAGCAGCGAAACCGTCACCAGGCCGCTGACCGTCACCGCCAGCCAGCCTTCCATCGGCTTCCCACCGAACAGCGTCAGCGACGGCGAGAACTTGACCCGCGAGAACTTTTCTCCAAAGTTGGTGGAGCCAGACTACGGCGAGAGGACAGGAAAAGCCCAGTGTTGGAAAATTTAGTTTAATTATGCTAGTTTTAATGACGTTTAACTTTAGCACATGTTGAAACATTAGACTGATCCTGATTGTTTTGAGTCGGCCTTAATTTAGGTCAGATTTAGACTCATGATTTAATCAATACATAATTTGATCAGTAGAACATTTTCTTAGATATAATGATCACGATTTGATTAAAATTAGTCTAAACAGTAGTTTTTATAGTAGATCACATTCTTAAGAGTCTATAAGTCATAAATTTATCTGAAAATGTTTTAGTTCATTATAACCAAAGAAGTTGGAAACTAATCAGAACATCAGAGTGTAACGGATGTGTTGGTAGTGAAACTGCTCATGTCTGTTTTATCAGAGTTTCAAGATATTATATGAAATGTGTGTTAATTTTTATAATCAAATCCGCTGATTGATGCCCTGGGTCAGAGGTCAGAGGTCAGCAGAGCTCTGTGGGTTCAGGAACCAGTTTGAAATGAGAAACACAGATAGCTGATAAACTTTGGTCCTGCTTTCTTGAGTAAAATGTTTCTGTATGAAATGAACATCTACTGTTCTTTCTCTGGGACAGGAGGATTGGACAGCGATGGATCCATCCTGGGCCTCGGTAACACCTGCATGTCTGGCTACAGGCAGCACTGATGGCGTGGTGCTGCTGTAGGCAGGCAGACGCCTCTAAACGTCGGACACCAGGCAGTAGAAACACCTGGATATAGAAGTAATGGAGCTAAAACAGCCAATCAGATCGCTGGGTGGAGGATCTGTCTGAACTGCCACTCAGAGCTCTCTGAAGGAGAGTCTTTGTACTTTTGAATTTTTCTGAGGTAATTAATTTCTTCTTGTGGCTTTAGTTTCTGATGATCATGTTGAGCTGTTGATGTGATTTTATGCATTTGGTTGTTTGAATAAATTCTGGTTGATTGTGAAGTTGAACAGTGACTGTTGTCTTTGTGGTTTCACTTTTACACACGACATCAATGGACCTGGAGAGACGAGAAAATATCTCGTTTCTCAGCAGCAGCCCGCGGCCTCCGGGAAGTGACCTCACCATCTCTACATGCAGCGCCAGCTTGACGCCGTTGTGCAGCCAGCTCAGCGCCACGATGGGGTCTCCGTCCACCGAGCTGCTCAGGGCGCTCTCCCAGCTGTTCACCAGGTGCTCTGACATCGACCAGCACCGGATCCTGCCGTCGCCGTCCGCCGACAGCAGGCGGGAGCCTTTAGAACCGGGGCGGGACCGAGTTAAAACACAGCGAGACACAACAGAGAACCAGAAACATAAGAAACCAGCATTTAAAACCCTGCAGAACTGGGTCAGAACCCCCAGGAGTTACAGAACCTGGACAACAGGTGACTTGGGTAAAGCTCACCTGATTGGTCCCACTCCAGACAGGAAATGACTTCACTGTGGCCAGAGTTGATGGAGAACACGTCCCACGGATGCTCTGTGTCAATGATGTGGATCATGTGACTGACATCTGGAAGATGAACGGGTTCTGATTAGGTCAGAGTGGATTCTGATTGGGTCAAAGTGGGTTTTCCCAGGTCTCTGGTTCCTGCCTACCTTTGGTGTCGTCATCGTCGTTCTTCAGGTCGGTGGTGAAGGCCACCAGGTTCCTGCAGGACCAGGAGCTCACCAGTGGGATGGACGGACAGTGGGTGCTCTTCGGACGCTTCTCCCAGTCGCACACATACGCCAGCTCCATGACTGAATCACAGAAGAAGAACCAGGACAGGTGGGCGCCTCACCTGAGAGAAAACAAACATCTGGTGAGGCTTTCTGTTCCAGGTCAGGTCCGTCTACTGGTTCTGATCTTCGTAGGTCAAGTATTCAGTTCTGGTGTAAACTGGGATAGGCCCAGTAGCATTTATCAGCAGGGGTCGCATTGCTTATGGAAACTGGGAAAAATAATAAATAAATTTTGAGATTTAAATCATATTATCCTGTTTAATAGGCTGAGTTCTGATTAATTCAGAATCCCCTTTAAAAGTTGCTCATTTAAGCCAGGTTGGGTCCGTTGGTTTGATTGGATTTTAGCAGAAATCTATACTTATCCTTTATAAGAACAGCCTTTTTAAAGTAAAACTGCAGCCGAACTGGACCCAATGTCAGACAACACCAGGTCCAGAAGCTGGAGGTGTTTAAAGTCCGCTGGTTAGCCAGTTTAATTCAGTTTTTTCAGCAAATGCTAGCATCTACTAGCTGTTGTTAGCTTACCTGACTGATTAAGCGGCGAGAAAATAAAGAATCTTTTTCAGTCTCAGGAAAAAACGAAACTGTAGAATAAAACTTTAACATGAATTACAAGGCCGAATCAGTTGAATTAGTAGAACTGAGGCCTATTCAAGAAATGGAGCTAAAGACGGTGTTGTAAAACAGCCAGACTCGGTCCCACCCCCAATCCAACTAAAGCTGTACAAACAGCTGCCTGAATGTAAAACTGAATTATTAAAGCATCTCATCAACAAGTTTCACATAATCAGTGTTCCGTTTTCTTTTTGGCGTCAAGTTTAATTTTTCTATAGATGATCTCCATTACGCTCTGTTAAACCTGTCTGCTGATTTCTGAAAAGGCGCCGCGGGCAGCCCGCACTGCACGGAGGACCCAGACATATAGGAGGGTCATTTTACCCTCAGCGCGTTCTGACAGGCTCTTTCAGAAAACGTTTAAAGCGCTCATGCTTACCTGCTGGTGTTTTTTATTTAAACTTCTAGGAGATATTTGAGCAGAATAATATTTAAACACTTTAATATTAATGTTTCATTCTGCTGACCAAACGAGCCATATTCATCAAACACCACAACATCACATCTGAAACTCATACCAGATATGTTAATAAACTCTGCAATATAAAAATAACGAAACCACCAGTTAGTATTGTAGATGTACTTATTCTTTATTTACTGAAGGAAAAAACTCAGAGATTAAAATCTGTTGTTTTGTTTTTTTCAACATTACTGTGGGAGCATTAGCAGAATGCCTGTCAGTGAACAGGTTCTCCATCGGCCAATCAGAGCGCATCCTGCTGGTTGGGAAGGAGTAGGGGTTACTTGGGATCGTCTCCAAATATGGTTGCTTCCCGTCTGGTGGAGAAACCTCAGGTTTTTAACATGGCTCCACCACCTGTGAGTTGGGTCAGTGATGTCACAGCAGGCTCTGACCTCAGCATGGAAGAAGTTCATGCTGACAGACTGCAAAGTGGGTCCGTTCTCAAGTCCAGAACCCATCCAGACAAACAGCAGAACTGCAACAATCAACGAATTTTAGGGTTTCATTTATTTTGCTGCATCAATTTCAATCATGAACAGTTACTGACTTCCTGTTTAGTTTTGTCTAATTAAAAGTGTCAAAATCAAACTCCTGCGTCACTCTCTGAGATTAGACTGAAAGCGACCAGTTGTCTCCACTGGACGTTTACTCAGCAGCTGATTGGATCAGGTGAGAACATCTTGTCTATAAGGGTCCATCAGTTGATGCTGCTGATCCATGACCCTGCTTGGGACTGGTCCACACTTGGTTCTGGAACCAAATCTGGTCCTTCATGTGGTCCTCGTGGTCTCACTGGTTGTCCTGGTTGGCGAACTGTCCAGCCTCCCACAGCAGCGCTCTCTGGTTTTTATGACGAACGACTCGAGTGGACTCCACCACCTGAGACAAGAGACAGAGGGGACATCAAGGTGATGGAATAGATGCATGTGGAACCAGTCAGTGAAGTCTTTCAAAATAAAAGTCTTTAGTGACAGGGTCCAAATAAGTCAAACTCCTGAAGATCCACAAGTTGATCCAGAAATCAAGACATGCTAACTAGCCAGTTGCTAAACACACGTCATGTCTTCAGCCTACGAGTTGAGAACCAACTGGGCCAGCGTTCGCTGGTCCAGTAGAACCATCATTCAAAGTCTAAACAGGTTATAGAAAGCTTAGAGTGTTGATGGTTCAGACCTGGTGAGATGTTCAAAACCTTTTGGATTTAAACTCCTTTTATGACCACAGTTTCATCTTCACATCTCCCTCTGCTGTAGGACCAGTCAGTCCGGAGAACTGGACCGACTGAAGGGTCTGTTTGACCCAGATCTACAGAATTATCGTAGAAATCTTCAAAATGTTGCTAAAGAGACGTTTAGGTGGGAATCATCATTGTAACCAATGACTCAACTTCTTCTTTGGATCATCTTCTAGCCATGGTCTATGGTCTGTGGTCTATGGCTGCCTCCATAGACCCAATAAACCAAAACCATTGGGTCAGAACCTCTTAAACCGACATTGATTGAGTACTAAACATTCTGGGTTCTACAGAAACTCTCAAATAGCTTTCCAGAATAAAGCTCACAGATTCCCTTCAAGGTAAAAGTACTGCTCCGTAATGGATTGGGCCAGGTTCTATGAACACTTTGAGTCTGTTGATTATCCTATGTTCTAGTGGGGTTGGTTCTGTAACTGGTGTAACTGGTTTCCATCCTGCACCATTTCAGGGCCTGCAGTGCTTACCTCATTGTTGATGTCATCAACCGGCTGGATTCCTGCGTACTGAAAGACACAAAGATCTTCAGACAGGAAGTCCAATCTCTCAGGCTGAGACTACCAAAATAAGAGCAGGAGACTCACAGCGCTCTCTTCCAGCTTCAGCTTGGCTCGGTGTTCCTCAAAGTCCTGCAGCAGCGTTTCCGTCAAACCTCGAGGAACCGTCCGGACCGCCAGTGGGGAGGAAGAGGCCGGGGACGCCGATGAGGCCCAGGGCTTAGCGGTGACGAGGGAGGCAGAGGGCAGCCGGACGCTGAGATGAGGAGAGGACGAGGACGGACTGGCGGGTTTCTCTGAGTGACAGGAAGGAAGCATGTGTACATGAGCAGGCATGCTAACCCTAACCCTACCCTGAGGGATACCTGAGACATCAACCACAAAGTGGCTGTGAGCAAATAGGACCTCCAAGTTCTGGTTCTAGAGGAGTTCTAAAGCCTCTTTAGAACCTGCTTCATGTCCACCAACAGTTAACCTGAATGCATCTCCAACACTCTACTGCTGGGTGACACTGCCCCCTGCAGGCCACCCCAGGAAGGACACCCCTGTTCTCCTTGAAGCTTAGGTGTGGTGTTCCTGAGAAGGCCGTCTGACAGAGACTGGACTCTGAGTCAGAAACTGTTACTAATTGACTCAGTCTGCTGGACTCTGGCCTCATTAGGTTACTCATTGTGTCTACAGTGGGTTTGACCTGGAGCAGGCCCAGTTTTGGCCTAGTCTGGACCTCCTGGGAAACCCAGTACCAGAACCTTGAAAAACTATGAAGCTGGGGCTTCTCATAAGCATGGCTGAGGGTTCTTTAGAAATGACAGACCTTAGCAGCAGCCCAAAAGAACCAGCAGCAAGAATCTTGATCCCAGACGGTTCCTTTGTCTGAACACCGAGCTAATGTTCCTCCACTAACTGACAGGAGGAACATCAGGATGCTCACAGCAGAATACTGATCCGGTGAAGGGAGCTAAAGTCAACCCGCCTCTGTCCCTAACCTGAGCGAGATCAGCTGGCTTCACGGCCAGGCACGTGCAGGGGGGCCAGAGTGAACAACACCTCCTGCTGCGTCACTCCACTGACCTGTTTGTTCTACATGGTTGTGTGGGGCGAGCTGGATCAGGATGGAACAGTTTGGTGAAAATGGCCAAAGAGAATTTGACAGGAGAGGCAGGAACTGCAGCAAACGTCAGCATCCTTTTCCAAAACCGCCTAGGGTTCAATTCATCTCAGTGACAATAGATCCAACATCAAGCCTGAATGTAAATATTTCTATTTCTCCTTAAAACTGAAAGTAAAGAGTTGGTGCCATTAAATTTAGGATAGGAATCTGGTACCTGTTTCAAGTGGTGGGTAGAACTGCCTCATGGCCGTCCTGGATGCCTGGTCCGCCAGAGGAACTGGAGAGAAGATGGGTCGGTTGGTTTCCTTCATGGACTCCCTCAGCTCTCTCAGCTCCTGTTCTCTTTTCAGAGCTTCTTCAATCTCCTTCTCAATGAAGTCTGGAGCTCCTTGCCCTCTGAACTGCAGGCCTGTGGATTCCAGGTTCTTCCTCCAGCTCTGAGGGAGCTCTAATTCATGCAGGGTTGTTGGTGTGAGAGAAGCAGGAGGGGAGGAAACTGTTTGTTTTCTGCCCTCAGAGTCCTTTGGTGTGAATAAGGCGGTGGTTGGGTTCATCTGGGAGAACCAGGACTCATCAGGATGTCGGTGAGGACAGCATGGAGAAAGGAACACTTTGTCTGTTCCAGAATCGGAATCAGGCTTTTCTCCTGAGTGTGGGTCAGCCTCTTCTTTCTTGTACTCCAGCTGTGGAGGAGGAGCTCTGCCATCTGGTTCCTGGATCTCTGGTTGCTGGGGGCCTTCCTCCCTTTGGGTTTTTCTGTGGAGGATGAAGCTCAGTGGATTCTTCTCGAAGGTTCTGTCGGGTGTCGGGGACAGCAGTGAACGTCTGGTTTCGATTCTGACCATCTCCACTTGACCACTGCTGTGCTTCAGGCCTCGAGACTTCCGTAGCTCCGCCTCACGTTCTTGAGTTAATCGGATCTCCCTCTCAATGGGGGTTTCAGGGAACACCTTGGATTTCCTGCAGTGATCAAGCAAGCTGTCATCACTGGCGTAGCCTCCAGCCACTTCTACTGACAGTTCCTCATGGCCAGAGTCTTCAAAGACGCTACTCTCTCTACTCAGACTGCCATCGGATCGGAGCACTGTCACTCTCCTCTGAAGATCCATCTCATCTCCGCCTGCTGGTCTAAATGGAGTCGTGTTACCGCCTGCCTCCATGGCACCGTAGACTTTCACTTTCCTCGACACATAAACATTAGGATCCAATTCTGGAGTCAAGTCCGGCGGGATTCTGGGGGACCGGACAGGACTGAGCATCTGTGACAGTCGGTCTTGCTCTATCTGTAGAAACTTCTGTCGGGCTGCACCAAAGTTGATCTGTTCCTTCACCACGGCCCCTGGCGCAGCGATTTGAGGAGATTCTGGTCTGGAGAGAACAGGACTAAAGCTCAAACTGAACCCCTCTATCAGTCTATTTGTGGACAGGATGGGGTCCAGAACCTCCGCTTGGTTCTGTGGTTCTGGTTGGCTCCTCCTAGGGGCCTGGCTGTGGATGATCATCTTACGAAGCTGCTTCTCCTCATCCTCATCTATCATTTTTATCCCATTGTTGGGATCCACTATATACTGATGGTCTCCATTGCTCTCTGAGAACAGACTCTCTGGCTTCTTGTTGCTGCTGTAGGTCTGTAGTTTGAACCCTTTCTCTTTCTTCAGGACGGCCAGTTGAGCCTGGCGCTGTGGTGACACCATCCAGGCTTCGTTCAGCTCCGCCTCCGGACTCCTGGGATCCTCCACAAAGGAGTAGAAGCCGCTCTGAGAGCCAGAGCTGCTACCGGGACTGCTGGGCTGCCACTCGTCACCGCTAGAGTCCCCATCCTGCACCGTGACATGCCGGACTTTGACTAGGCCGTTCTGGGTTCCGTTGTTCTCCCAGGAGCCAGAGTCCCGGTCCGCCAGGCCAGGAGCAGACCCAACGATGGTTCTCAGGTCTGAGGGCTGCAGCTGGGGGGACAGAGGCTTCAGCACCCACCTCCTGGGGGAGCTGTCCATGCCTGCAGGGGGCGTTGCGGAGACACAGGGGGGAGAACCGTCTCTGGATCTTTGAGAACTTTGTGGGGACCAAACAGGCCAACAGTCTTCGGTTGAGAGTCTCTGAAACAACAGCAAAGACAATTACTGAAGCCAAGGAGCAATAAACTGATCAGCAACACCCAGGGAGTCCTGGGGGGCGTTTGCAAAGGATTGTGGGACCTGTAGTCCCCATAGAGTCTGAGCTGGGTTGGGAGAAATGAAACTGAAGTCACAGAGGAAAGGAACGTCTGACTGATCAGAGATGAGTTTACACCCCAGAGAGGAGCGGCTCGGTTCAGCTGGTGCAACAACCCGCCTCTTATCAGATCCACACTGCAGGTCCAGAGATAAACCTGCTGATACCGGCAATTCTGATGGACCTGGTCTGGGTGTTGATGGCAGCTTTTCTTACAGGAGCTTTTGAACTGTGCGGATCTACACTGGTTTCTAGTTCAACAGTCCCAGTAAGCCAGTCTTAAACTGGATATCATGCTGGTTCTGTTGGTGGTTGACCCACAGAACCGCCCTTACTGGGTTTGGCCAGGGTGGGTTTAAAACCAGAACCCGACTCAGGTCACTGACATCTAAACTGGTTCAACTCATCCAGTTTGAAACTGGTTTCATACTGAATTCTGGAGGGTTCTGGACTGGTTCTGTTTACTCTGGTTTCAAACTGGGTTAGATCCATCTGCATGCTGCTTTTAAACTGGTTCTGGATCATTTCCATTTAAACTGCTACCATACTGGTTTAAACTGGTATGATTTTTCATTACTTTGTACAGGACTTGCTTCTTTGGAATAAATTGGGATTAAAGTTTGTTCTGGACTGGTGTCATAAATAGACTGGTGTCATAAATAGACTGGTGTCATAAATAGACTGGTGTCATAAATAGACTGGTGTCATACTGGTTTTGTGCTCATTAATTCTTCATAAAACTGCCTGGTGTTTAACTGGTTTTGAACTGGTCTCAATTTGTGTCTGTCCTGGTTTTAGTCTGGTGTTGGACTGGTTTGATACCAGTTTGTTAATGTGGCACCGCCTGCCAGGTTCTGGTTGGGTCCATATCAACAGGATCAGAACTTCAGGTTCTCCCTCATCACTGATCCAGAACATTCCGGACCGATCTGTCACAACTGGTTCTGGTCCGAACAGTTCACAATCAGCTGGTTGTCCGGGATGGTTCCAAGTTCTGGAGAAGATTGGTTCACGTCGGGAGGATCAATCTGGATCAGAACCGTCTGATGAGACAGTGAGAACTTGAACCACCAGAACCGCAGGAGGAACATTCAGAGCTGCAGCTTCGCCTGCGACCGGCTGATAAGACGCCGCTCCCGCAGCTGGTGGCCGATAGGCAACCGCCTGCTGTGGGGCAACGGAACCGGGCCAGAACTTGTGTGTGTGTGTTCCTCTCTGTGTGTGTGTGTATGTGCGTGTGTGTTCCTGTGTGTGTGTGTGCGTGTGTGTGCGCGTGTGTGTTCCTCTCTGTGTGTGTTCGTGTGTGTGTGTGTGTGTGTGTGTTCCTCTGTGTGCGTGTGTGTGTGAGTTCCTGTGTTGTTTCTGGACCGAGCCGAACCACAGTCCCGCACCCTAACGGACCCAAACATCTGGTCAGCCTCTGGCCTCAAATCACCTGAACAACAGAATCTCTCTTACCTCGATCAGCGTCCAGCAGCAGCTGCAGGTCTGAAGAGCAGCTGCCTGAGGGGACGAAGGTTGCTGTGAGGCCCCGCCCACTCACAGGCCCCGCCCACCCGCTCTCCCTCAGGTGGACTCTGGATCATCATCATGGAGAGTGTCGGGCTTTCTGGGTACTGAGAGCAGAGTTTCCCAGCCCTGGGCCTCCAAGCTCACTGCAGCCAGGTGACTTCAGTTGACAGGTGTTTGCTGAACTGCAATCAGCTGAATCAGGCGAAATGAAACAGGGAAACTGCTAAAACATGTGTTGAGAATAAATAATTCTGTTTTTTCTTCCATCTCTTTTAGCTAGTTGCAAAGCTAAAGCTAAAGGAAATGACATGTTAGGAAACGCCATCAAATCTAGGGTTAAAGGATATGACACACTAGGGAATGCCCTTTTTAGGGCGTAGCTTGGATAGAGGCTAACAAAAGGAATGTAAAACTTTTGTTTGATAGCATTTTTTCCTGCTAACTCCTAAAGGTAGCATGAGAAATGGACCAGCTGTATTTTGGTATAAATAAATAAATGGAAATCATGAATTCAACTCACTGACTCTTTTTCAACCTCATACATCAAGAACTTAGCATGGAGAAGGATAATTCTCCACAGTAGTGAGCCTGGAGGACCAGAGAACCAGGGGAACCCTGCCCCCTGCTGGACCAGCAGCGGTACTGAGGTTCTGCTGCCCCCTGCTGGACCAGCAGCGGTACTGAGGTTCTGCTGCCCCCTGCTGGACCAGCAGCGGTACTGAGATTCTGCTGCCCCCTGCTGGACCAGCAGCGGTACTGAGGTTCTGCTGGCCCCTACTGGACCAGCAGTGGTATTGCATCAGGTTGTTGGCAGCCTCACCTTGTTCTCCGGGTCCAGACAGAGTCAGAACCTTCCACGGCGTAGTGTACTGGAACATTTTGCTTCTCCAACTGGACCTGGCCTGTTCTTGCTGGTGCTGGTTAAAGACAGAAAGAGTCCATAGAATCCTTTATGGTGAGTGGGGAATGTGGACGTTTATTAAATAGAGGAATTATGTATACAAGTTGCACATGTACTGGTATCAGTACTGCAGAGCTCCAGGATGATCAGTCTGGATGAATCTAAACGCCGATCGACCATCAGATGGATCTGATCTGTGATCAATCCTCCTCTGAATCCTTCATGTTCTCCATCAGAGCCAAAGCTCCTCAGGTAGCGGCTCACCTGGATCAGCTGATCGTCTCCTGATCAGAACCAAACCTGGTGGATCCATCTGCTGATCAGTCTGTTTTCTCTCCAGTCAGAATGAAATGAGCCTCAGATGCTTCAGACGATGAGTTACATCTTCATGAGACAAACTGAGGAAGTTATTATTTACACTGGAGTGAAGTTTTACCTTCCTTTAGTTCATTTGATTTATTTTTCAGGTTATTGTCTGAGGATAAATGTGGTTCAGTTTCATCATTTAAACAATAAAAGATTGATGATAATCATCGGGTTTGATGCTTCTTGGACTGAATGAAGTCAGATTTCAGGTTTCAGTGTATTTAGGTGAGTTTTGATGCCTTCTAGTTTCTTATTGTCCGTATTAAAAGTGGCTGTCGCACATTTTCACTGCAGGTAAAAAGTTTGCGTAGCTTTATGCAAACTTTCACACCACATTCATTTTATACATGTTGCCTTTGCGTAAAATTTAACACACATTTTTTGTGTGTATGCACACTTTATGAGGCCCTGTAGTTTTTTGTGCGCCGCACATTTCTGTTTTTATTTTTGAGTGTGAAAGCTGTGTAGTGTTTAATACAGAGTTCAGCTCTGGTTCTGAAGCTGAAGGAGCTAACAACAGGTTCTGATGGCTCTGCTGGTTCTGGTTCTGAAGGTTTATGTTTAGTCTGCTTCTCCAGCTTATTCTGCTCTTCATGAAGGTTTTGGTTTCTTTACTCGCAGAACCAGAACCGAGCCCAGCCATCGGACAGATGAGTATCCATAAAATTTAAACCGTCAGCTATGATTGGTTGATACAGAAAATAAACATCAAAGGAACAAGAGCTGTAGGGGGCGGGGCTAAAACTACTCTCAATAACGTCATTGATTAGCAACACAGGTAGCTGACATCATCATGATGTCACACAGGTAGGAACACGGAAAGACAAGCAGGACTCACCTAAGATTCACTGGACAACTCAGAGCGACCGGGAGAGCGTGTGTGTCAGTGTGTGTCTGTGCGTGTCTGTGTGTGTGTGTGCGTGTCTGTGTGTGTGTGCGTGTCAGTGTGTCTGTGCATGTCTGTGTGTGTGTGTGTGTGTGTCAGTGCGTGTCTGTGTGTGTCTGTGCGTCTGTAAGTCTGTGCGTCTGTAAGTCTGTGTGTGTGTGTGCGTGTCAGTGTGTCTGTGCATGTCTGTGTGTGTGTGTGTGTCAGTGCGTGTCTGTGTGTGTGTGTGTGTGCGTGTCAGTGTGTCTGTGCATGTCTGTGTGTGTCTGTGCGTCTGTAAGTCTGTGTGTGTGTCAGTGTGTCTGTGCATGTCTCTGTGTGTGTGTCTGTGTGTGTGCATGTCTGTGTGTGTCTGTGCGTCTGTAAGTCTGTGTGTGTGTCAGTGTGTCTGTGCATGTC
>NW_006800447.1:238588-257018 GCF_000485575.1 Poecilia formosa | reverse complement strand
GTGTCTGTGCGTGTCTGTGTGTGTGTGTGCGTGTCTGTGTGTGTGTGCGTGTCTGTGTGTCTGTGCATGTCTGTGTGTGTGCATGTCTGTGCGTGTGTTGCTGAGCAGAGGAATTAGACAGGAATTCTGCTGATTGACAGAAACACAGACACGTTTGCCCCCCCCCTCCACATTACCACTTCCCAACCTTGCCCCTATGTCAACACACACACACACACACACACACACACAGGTTTGTATTTCTATCCATGTCGGGACTTGGTTCTGACTTCACTTCCTGTCAGGACCACCATGTTTACTGGACCAGCTGGCAATGCGACTTGGACTTCCTGCTGACCCGTTTCAGCAGAATGTGTGTGCTATGTGAACTAAGACCTCAGTCAACCAAAGCAACTGGGATGTACCACACTAAACTAAGCCTTCAACACACTGAACTGGATCCTCAGTGGGTCCAAACGTTCCAGTTCTGACCCTGACGGTCTTAAAAATTTTAACATCAGAAACTGTAAACTCAGGATCTGAACTTTAACACACGCAGCTGCCTGCAGGTGGCAGCAGCTGAACTTTATGACAGGTGAGATTTAGAATAGGAAAATATCCCAGTGTGCTGCCAGCACCAGTCTGAACCGTTGGTACCAGGCAGGATGGATCCACGCTTTCATGTTGTTGACACCAAATTCTGACCCGACCATCTGAATGTTGCAGCAGAAATCCAGTCTCATCAGCAGGGCCGGCCAAGGAATAAGCAAACTAAGCAGCCGCTTAGGGCCCCAAAGACACTAAGGGGTCCTTCAGTGGAGCTGATTTATTTATTTTTTTTTGTAATAATAATTTCTATGTCATTATAATATCAAAAACACACAATTTCACCGTAAAGTGATTTGTTTTTACAATAATATATATTTGATAATGTATGTAGAAATCATTATTTTATGGATAAAAGAAAGAAAATGCTCTTGGCGCCCCCTGGTGGCCGCAGTAGGTACAGCATGCTTCGCAGGTATCATGAGCCATAATGAGCATCCAAACGTCCAAAGCTCCGGTGTTATGGATCAACTGGTGGCTAAATTAACTGGTTGAAACCTATGCGCACCGCAGATGTTTCTAAATTGTAGGTGGCTGTGTCGATGCCTGTTGAAAAATGCTACTTGCGTGAAAAAAACGTTTCCAAAACTTGACTATAAATCCCATTTGATGCAAATATGTTTAATGTTACATCTGAAATTTATGTTTCAAAACTATTTTCTAAAGAACAGCATGCACTGCACTTCGAAAACACCGCATTTGAGCATAACCAGATCAATGAGTAACACAATCCCATTCGCATTCAGGTTCACCAGAATACATTAATTCCAACTCATGAATAGCCGCAATGTAAACCTAAATAGATATTTTCTGCTTTTTGTAACCAGCACTGATCAGAAAAACATTGGAATTGACTCTTAAGTACCTGTTATGCAAGTTGCTTACATTACAGGTAAGCAAAAGGTAAGTAGTAAGTGTTGTATTGTTTAGCGACACTTTCTACCCACAGTAAGTGTCGCTAAACAATGAGGTGGTTGTCATCATATTTAATTAAATTTAACTCGCATACCTGATGGTGTTGCTTGTGGTGTTTACGTGTCCAAATAGAAAGGAATATCAAGTAATGTCGATAAGTTGTACTGTAATAAAATCTCATCTAAATGATATAAAATTAACAGCTAATGTTGGTGGTGAAATCCAAACTGACAAGCCGAAATTATAATAAACGTTCCTACATTACTGTCAGATACCACCAACAGATTATGAGCCGTATCTACAGTATTTGTCCTTGTGTTCTCTACTGGGAAACAGTTTGCAAGCTGTTGACGAAGGAAAATAAAATTAAAAACAGAACGAGCAGCATGAAGATTAACAAGTGACAATCAAATGGGGTCCTTAACGCAGATGTTTGTAAAAAAATTAGGTGGCTTAGGTGGCTTTGTCATTTCCTGATCAAAACGCGACAAACGTAAATAAACGGATATGAAAATATAAAATTAGCTTGATAGCGAGCTGGAACGGTCCAGTTCAACAGCCAAACATTTATGCTAGGGCCTTTGTGTTTGTGTGAAACTGAGTTTTAACTTTAAATGAGTTGATTCTGATGATGACTCTGTATATTTCTGAGGTATTTTTGGCTTCAAAATGCCGAGTTTGATAGCGTTTGATAACAATTAAAACTTCTCAATGTTTGACATTGTCATAAATATTATGGACATTAAAGTAATCTCTTACAACTGTCGTGGGCTGCGCTTAGGGCAGAGTGCAGATGATAAACCTCGACGTTTGGTTGTCGACCAGTTGTTGCTGCACTGTGACATCTTGTGCTTGCAAGAAACTTTTTTTTACCCAAACAGGATTTAAAAGGACTAAACTCTATTAATGACAGTTTCCTGGGTGCTGGAGAATCTTCTACTGACCTCAGTTTGGGAATTAAAAGAGGAAGGGTACCAGGAGGAGTGGTTATATTATGGAAAAAAAGCCTGGACTCAGTGATAAATGTCATTAGATTAGGTGTGGACTGGTGTATTGCAGTACACGTGAAACAGCATGACAAAGAATTTATTTTAAATGTCTATACTCCACATGAATGTCATCATAATGAAGAATACCTTAGTAAACTTGCTTACATTAGTTCTTTTATGCAAAATGAGAAGTCAAAAAGTATTTATGTTATGGGTGACATGAATGCAGTAATATCAAATAAAAATTCGCTGTTTTCTAAACACCTGAATCATTTTTGTACAAATTCTAATCTAATATTGTCAAGTAAAGAACTTTTGCCAGCTGCAAGTTACACCTATATAAGTGAAGCTTGGCATACTACGTCTTGGTTGGACCACTGTATCACTACAGCAGATGCTCATGCTGCTTTATTTTACATTAATATCTTATACAATGTGTCCACTGTTGATCACATCCCCTTCGAGGTGTCCATTAGATTTGATCATATACCCGCAACTGTATATGCAAACAGCAATCATAATCAGACACGTATAGACTGGTCTTCTTTATCTACTGAACAAATAGCTCATTACTATGCCCAAACTGATCAATTGTTATGTGCCATTAAACTACTAAGAGAGGCAGTTAATTGTATAGACTGTAACTGCTCTGATATTGAAATAGAACCAATATAATTGAATTTTATTCTGACATAATGGAAGCGTTATTGGGAGCTAGCGTGCCTTATAATAAAGGTAGTATGAAGATTAAAAATAGACCAGGTTGGAACACATATGTGTCTACATACCACAGCGAAACCCGTGAAGCTACTACTTCTTGGGCTCTAGCAGGTAAACCTAGGCAGGGTCCTATATTTGAACAGAAAAAGTTATGTAATGCAAAATACAAATATGCACTACGCTTCATTAGACAGAATGAGCAAACCATGAGGGCTGATTCCTTGGCAAGAAAGCTTATAGGTAAAGACACTAGAGACTTTTGGA
Organism: Poecilia formosa; assembly: GCF_000485575.1. Taxonomy (NCBI): domain Eukaryota; kingdom Metazoa; phylum Chordata; class Actinopteri; order Cyprinodontiformes; family Poeciliidae; genus Poecilia; species Poecilia formosa. The sequence continues at coordinate 253,545 of NW_006800447.1, read as the reverse complement.
AAGAGGTTAAAACTATCAGTAATAGTAAATCCTCTCTCCCTTGCACTGTCGATGGCACTTCAGGGGCGAATATGATTGTAGATTTTTGGCAACACCATTACAGGAAGCTATTCACCTGTGTTCAGAGTGAACCCTTCCAGGTTGACCAGGTTAGTGTGGCCTATGTGGTTCTGGTGGCTTCTATCAGTGGCAATGAATGACAAGGAGCTGCTCAAGTTGGCATCAGCTGTTTCTTTAATTCTCCATCTGCATTTCACACAACGGGCATGGAGGTGAGGTTAGTCTGGGATAAAACCAGCTCCTCATCGGTGATCCTCATGGCTCTGAGGATTACCCATAATACAGTAACCACAAAAATCATTTAAAATTACAGTGATCGCATAGTGGATTTTGTTTTACACTAAAAGAACAACCAGTGAGTGTCTTTTTCAGAGAAAATAAAGTAACTAATTAAAATGTTCTGAAAAATAAAATAAAATGCTGACATTTTATTTACTGGATGCCATTTTTATATTTTAGTTTATATAACATTGCATTTTAGAACAATGCAGAAACATAAATGAACCATATCATTATATAAAACTGTTAATATAAAACTCAGTGTCATGCTAACCATCTGCTACAGGAGATTTGGTAAAACATACCTGCATTTCACAGAACGGGCATGGAGGTGAGGTCAGTCTGGGATAAACCAGCTCCTGCAAGGAGGAGCCAAAATGTTACCACGTGGGAAATTCCCACTGCACTTTCCCACGAACTAAACATTCTCAAACACGACAAAAACGACATAACAGAACTAGCGTGACCCAGACCGAACATATTTAAACAATATACAAAAACGAAAACCACAAACACACTTCACAAAATGCATAAATAATATTTCTTTATCACATAGCAGAGACACGTTACCTCGTCAGTGATCCTCACGGCTCTGAGGATTACCCATAATACCCCGCTCTTTCTAGGGTGAATGCAATACAGCTTTTTACCAGCAGATGGTGCATTTTAGCAGGATTTAACCTGAACCATTTTAACTATGTTACATTACCACTGTAGAAACTATCAAAACACACGAGGTCTATCAGGCAATTAAATATCTGTCCGTAAATAAATCTATAGGAACAGATCTTATTTCAGCTGAACATCTCAAGTTTGCACGTTCGAGGGTAGCCCCTCTTCTTGCCCCGTGTTTCACCGGTTTTATTATGCATGGTTTTATTCCCAATACCTTGATGAATGTTATTCTTATCTCCAGTGATTAAAAACAAAGCTGGAAAAATTGGCAGCTCTGATAATTATAGACCTATTGCATTAGCAAGTACACGATCTAAAGTCTTTGAACTAATTCTTTTGCCAAAATTTGCTAAGACAGTAATGTCTACAGATAATCATTTGGGTTCAAGTCCAAGCATGGTACTGATTTGTGTATATATGGCCTAAAAGAGTTACTGAATAATTATAATAGCAAAAATTCTACGGTTTTTTAGACTCCACTAAGGCTTTTGATCATGTAAACAGTGTAAACAGCACTGCTAGAGATGCAATCAGTTTATAGCAGGTGTGTGAATGATCTAATGATGGGACTGCTGATTGCAGCCAGTCCACGTTGGCAGCAGAACTAGAGGGCCCCAAAACCACATTTCGCTTAGGGCCCCATGGAGGCTTGGGCCGGAACTGCTCATCTGGTAACGTTTTTCCAATTTTCTATTGTCCAGTTTTGTTGACGATTGTGTGAATTGTAGCCTCAGTTTCCTGTTCTTAGCTGACAGCCGGTGTGGTTATCTGCTGCTGTAGCCCATCTGCCTCAAGGTTCGACGTGTTGTGCGTTTAGAGATGCTCTTCTGCACACCTCGGTTGTAACGAGTGGTTATTTGAGTGATGCTTGGTTTGAACTGCAGCAGATCGTCTTGACCATGTCTACATGCCTAAATGCATTTGAGATGCTACCATGTGATTGGATGGTTCTGCATTTGCATTAATGAGAAGTTGGACAGGCTCTACATCCTTAAGAAAATTAAAACATTATGTTGTTTTATTAGAGAATGTATCTTCTATGGTGCCATATTATTAATGCCAGAATTAATAATAAAGACTTGTATTCTGACTTAGTGATATCAGTTGTGTTACCAACTCACACCACCAGAGGCAGTAATAGACCTGAAAAGATGTAACTAGGGAGCAGATTTAGAAGATACAGAATTTAAGAACTGTGAGCTGAGCTGAAGTAAATAAAAGACAGAAGATCAAATGCATGCTGAGAGTGAAACTCCTTCCTAAAGATGAAGATGTATCACAGATTTAAAGAGAAAATAGAAACGGTGACTGTTACATACAGGAAGTGCTCCCTTCACTTCTGGAGTGCAATGGTCCCGAATCTAAGCTGTTTTCAGCTGCACAGGCCCCATTGGGGTCACAATGGGCCCCATTGGGGGACCCATGGCTCTTCTTTGACCAGTCTGATCAGAATAAACTGGATCCATTACGTTCAGAAAGCAGCTGACAAGATCCATGACTTACAGTTCAGAGGATAAGAGAGAATCCAGAAAAGACAGCAAGAGGTCAAAGGTCAGAGAAAAAAAAATCAATGGAAGAGAAGAAGAAGGTGAAGAGGGTGCAGCAGGGAGACCTTCATCGTGACAGATGACCTCCAGGGTGGCCTCCGCCTGGTGGTTACCATGGTGACAGCAGGTCCCAGGCGCTGGTGCCCACCTACAGGTTCTGTAGAAGAAGAGAAACAGGAAGAGCTGATGGCGCTGCCGGCCGGTCTGCATGGAGCCACGGGTTCTGATGGAGTCACAGTCTGGGTCCGCTAACTGAGGCAGTACACTACCCGGTTCTGGCTTTGGTTCTGCTGTGAGGTTGGGTGTTCTGATGGCCAGAACACCCAACCGGGCCATCAGAGAGAAAAAACCCAGAAAATGAGAAACAATCTGAGAGCCACCAAGGCTGGGAGTAGCTGGAACCCCAGTATCACCAGTCAACAACTCACACACACACACACACTGCTTCACGGTAACTCCAGTTTATTTCCTCTTTTAGAAAACAGACAGGCATACAGGTGAACACACCTGGAGAGTGGAATGCTAACATGCTAATGCTAATGTACTTAAGTGTTCTCAGCAGGAAACAGCAGGTGTGTTGAAGTGACAGCAGAAAACAGGAAGTGATGTCATGTTGTTAAAGGGAAAGGTAGAGTGGGCGGCGTTAGTTCAGTCTCAGTCACATGATGATCACATGATGCTGCAGCATTTACACGGCTGCTTCTTCTTCCCTGCTACCGCCCTTCCCTCCACCGCCGCCTCTCCGTTGCTTGCCATCACCGTTTCTGGAGCTTTGGTCGGTGTGGGCGGGGCAGCAGAGGATGGGGCAGCAGAGGGCGGGGCAGCAGAGGCAGGTGGATCTACCTTTCCATCTCCGTCATCGATGAGCACTAGCTCTGCCTTCACCGTGCCCTGCAGCCCCAGAACCTTCCTGGTCTGGTCCTCGTCCTCCACCTCCTGGTATCCCATGAACACCATGGTAACCGGGTTCTCAGCGCTGGCCTCCGCCACCTCTGGCTCCCCGCCGGCCACCGCCTCCAGCCCCGTGATCTCTGTGGTGGCAGCCAGGGCATGGCTGGGGGTCCATGTGGACCCTGGTTCTGGTTCTGCCGGAAGGCCCGACTCTCTCAGGACTTCTCCTGTTGGCAGGGAGGTTGCCGTGGTGACGGAGTGTGACATCACCGAGGCCTCATCAGCTTTGTGAATGAGCTCCTCCACCTCAACGGAGCTGAGCAGGTGAGCATCGTCCCCGTTCATCTCATGGACCACTGGGGACAGGGATGGGGACAGGGACAGGGACGGGACGGGAGAGAGACGGGGACGATGAGGACAGGGACGGGACGGGATGGGACGGGACAGAGACGGGGACGATGAGGACAGGGACGGGACAGGAACAACGGGGACGGGACAGAGACGGGGACAGGAATGGGACGGGGACATTAGAGGGACACTAGACACACCTGCTGCTGAAGGACCAATAGCAATGCAGCACTGGATGACATCACGCCATGCACCACTGCAGCGCTGCCCTCAGCTGCAGAACAGATTGTTGCTCAGCTGCATCATTGTGATGCCAGCAGCAACTTTAGGAGAAGGACATAGAGTCATAACAACCAGAAGTTTTCATGTTAAATCTGAAGCCATCTTCCTCCTCCTCTTCCTCAGGCCCCTTGTCTCTTCTCCTAAAGCACCCTCAGCTTTCTGTTAAATCTCACCTTTCTGTTCATCTTCATAAACTTTGACCCCTTGGTCAGAGAGGTCAACAGGAAGTTTGGTGTTAGTGGAAAGAACTCTGGTTTCCCCCGTCACTCTGTCCCGCTCTACTTTAATCTCCACTGAGTACATGGCTGGAGGACAGGAAGTGGAGGACAGGAAGTAGTCAGAGAAGGATGCACATGGTTAACAGTGTGAAGGAGGTACAGCATGAAACAAGAGTTAGCACAGAAACAAAGAGCTGTTAGAGAAAGATGCTAACCAAGAACTCATGATGTCAGCACCACCCTGACCTCTGACCTCCTGAACCAGCAGTCTGGATCACCTGGTATGCATTTCTAAACTGGAACTGAATTACAACATATTGACAGAAAGCTAATGGTGGCTATGGCTACAAATCTGTTAGCAGGTCCATAAAGCTGTACGTAATATGTTAATGCAACTATTTATCATGTTATAAACCTGTAGTTAACACAACACTTGTAGTTATCATATTGTAAACCTGTAAAGACATTAAAACTATGGTCATCATCGCACAATACTAGTAATAATCCTGTAATTAACATGCTATGCCGTTAACACTTTGTAAATCTGTTACCATGTTATAAACATATAGTTAACACACTGCAGAGCTGTAGTGAGCATGTTTTAAACCTGAAAAGCCATGCTAATGTGAGGTCACCTGTTGGTTTGCCATTGTAAAACCTGTAACATCTTAACCGGTAGTTAACAAGTTATAAATGTGTAGTTGACATGTAATAAACTTGTAGTTAACACGTTATTAGGGTGTAGATCACCTGCTGGCCTGTTCAGGTGTAGTTTACCTGGAGATTACATGCTGGACATCTGACTCACCTTTCTTCATCTCACCCCGGGCTTCTCTTGGTTTACTGACTTTAACACTTTTTTGAACTTTGACCTCTGCATGGTCTCACGGGACAAATGGGGAAGACAGAGACAGAATGTGATGTCATCATTCTTTACTGCAATCGGATTACTGTATCCTGATTGGTGTAACCGTTCCCACCTTGGATCACCTGACCTGACGGCTTAGCTCCGCCCTGCTCCATTCTGCTGTGACCTTTGACCTCAACAGCTGATCAGAGACATGAATTAGATGTGTAGAAGCAACACAGCAAGAAGCAGAGAATAAGTAGTTACCTGGGTCAGGTGTTGACATCACCTGGAGGCACAAACAGAGACAGGAAGTTTCAAACACACATGAAACAGCTGAGACATTTCAAAATAAAACAATCCCAGTGAGATTGAGCGAGCGTAGTTACTCACAACAGAGTGTGTTATGGTCTGAGAGACAAGTCCAGTTTCCAGACTAGAAACTTCCTGCTCCAACCTGCAGGCAAAAAGCAAAAATAAACAGAAATAAACAAAAATAAACAGAAATTAATGAAAATAAACAAACCAATCAATAAACTCACAAATTAACGTAGTATAATGAAGGACTAGTAAAGTCGCTGTGAAACCAGATCAGACCTCCTGATGGACTCTTCCAGGGTTCTGGTTCTGGCCTCGTCCTCCTCCAGCTGACTCTGGACCTGGTCTGGGTCCTGGTTCTGGTCCGGTCCAGCGGGTCCTTCCAGCAGCCAGCGCTCCCTCAGAACCTTTGACTGAAGAGACAGACACAGCGACACCTTCAGGTGACAACAGACAACATGGCTCTGTTGTTGGTACCGTCTGCTGGTGCCGTCTGTTGGTACCAGCAAATGGTACCAGCTGCTGGTACTCTTACCCAGACTGACTTGGCAGCCATGTTTGTTTTGAACAACAGAATAAACACCAGCTCCATTTAGGCCACGCCCACTCAGACATAGCCACAATCCGATGTTTGAAAGAAGGGTTAAGACTTGCACTCAAATGGACTTTTTTTACTTAAAAATAATTTGACCTTTGACCTTTGACCTTGGCCAATCAAAGCCTGCAGACATCTGGTGAGTTGCCATGGTTACCAGTAGAACCGACCTTCAGGTGCTGCAGAGCTCTCCGTTCATCCTCCAGCTGGCGCCGCTTATTCTCCATCTCCGTCTGCCACTTCCTGTTTTCCTGAGGTATGATGGGAGACTGAGTCAGTTTGGCCTCAGTGAACCAGAACCAGAACCAGAACTTCTCACAACTTGTCAGTGCCCTGCTGTCAGAGGTTGTGTGTATCTGAGGCTGTGATTTTGAAAGGGCGGAGGCACTGGCGGTGCTGGCAGACTGCCAGTGCATTTGTCTCCGAGTGGTTCTGAATAAAGCTGGCCCGGTTTGAATGCAGAATCTTCCCGGACTGCATCCATACCGGATCAATACCAGCATCAATCGGACCCAACCGCTGGAGGCAGAGAACCAGCCCATTTCTCCTGAGAACCAAGGTAAACCCGGTCCGGTTCTACGGAACCTTCAAAGAGCCTGACCTCCGACCTGGTCGGAACCCACACAGAACGGGTCGGGTACCGACCGGTTCTGATTGAAGTCTGTTTGGTTTTAAATCAGCTTAATTGATGAGCGGACTGGTTCGCAGTGAGGACCAGTTCTAGTTCTTTTGGGTCGGTTCTGTTCAGAACTCACCGCCAGCTGCTGCAGACGGTTCTGATGAGCCTCCATGGCGCTGAAACACAAAAAGAGTTGGGTCACACTTGGTTCTGATGGTAAACCTAAAGTTCAGGTTCAGGTTCTGAGTCCTCACAGCAATCAGAACCGATCCGGTTCTGATTGCCGATCCGGTTCTGATTGTTCGGATCAAGAGAAACTACGTTTTTTACTTGGCTGTTCAGGACCAGAACCACAGCCAGAGGGTCAAAATTGGCCTGCACTGGTTCTGACCAGAAGCTCCATCCCACCCATCAGGAAACAGGAAGATCCTTTCAAAATAAGAGAACAGCACCAGAGAGTTTCTGCTGGACTCCAGAACCTCATCTGACCCCCCTGAGGTTGCAGGAGGTCGGATCAAAACCTCTGCTGATGTTCCTGCAGCTGAGCTCACCATGAACTTTGACCTCCAGGTGAGATGACCTCAGAGAGCCGCTGGGCCTGTGGAACACCAGCTGTGGTGGAGCGGAGGGGGGTGGAGGGCCTACAACCCCCTCCGCTTTTGTTTTGAAAACCTCACCGGAAGTCGTGCTGCCTGCAGGTGTCCACCTTGATGCGTCACATCAATGTCAGTAAACTGATCAATAACTGATACCAGCTGCAGCTCATTGATCCCTGATCGGATCATTCCGCTCGAAAAGTAAATCCTGGCCCGGAGTGACGCTCGGTTCCGACCTGCCTCGAACCGGACCGGGATCGGTTCTGCTGCAAAGTCCGGTGCCGCACAATGACGTCACAGCGCATGCACGTATAGACGCACGGGCGCAATTAATCCGAAATAAATCAAAGTAAAAATATTTTAAAACAACAGAAGAAGAAGAAGTAGAAGAAGAAGTGGAGGAGAGATGAAGATTGACTCACCACTGCAGCAGAACCAGCCGAGTCAAAACAGGCCCCGCCCACCGGAAGGGGCGTATACGGGGCGGGGCTTCAGGGTTCCGCCATGACGGAGCGGTTCCGACTGGACCCAGAACCGGAGATCATCCTGATCCAGAACCTCCACCAGGTTCTGTTCATCTTCCGGAAGGAGCAGCTCTGACTGTGGGGTCAAAGTTTAGAGGACCAGACCCAGGATCAGGAGGTCAGAGGTTACCAGTGGTTTCCGCTGGGAGCCACCAGGGGGCCTCAGAGAGACTAAGAAAAAATGAATCTAATAATTCTTTAAAGCTGGATGTTTTCAAATAATTATAAAATATAAAAGTAACTGAAGCTGTTTGTCATTCTCTGATTGACTTCCTGTTTAACTGGGTTCGGACCAGAACCGACCAGCAGCTGAAGAACCTGCTGCAGAAAGCCCAAACCGCCCAAACCACGATGAACTGATTACTGGCTGAAAGAGAAACATTCTGAACGGATCAGAACCAGTTCTTCCATCTCTTTTGAGGGTCTGAGACCCGGCCAGAACTCATCACAGACTAGAACCAGAACCGCTCTGTACCCGATCAGACGATACCAGAGCACCTCTGGTTCTACTCACCTGGCCAGGTACCCGGCGCTCTGTCTGGTTCTGCTGGGCATCCGACGATCCGATGGAAATCAAACTTTCTGAAACGCCACTCTTTCAAAATAAAAGTCCACACAGATTCTGTTCAACAGCTACTTTTATTCTGAAAGGTCATCCTTAGTGTTCCAGGAAGCAGACAGGTGAAGGGGCGGGGTTAAAGGATCCAACGGCACTCCAGAACCACATTAGCAGGTTCTGGTTCCATCAAGAGCATAAAAACAGTCTGCAGCTTTAAGAGGCGGCGAGCGGCCCGGACGGACGGCGCCGCCCTAAAGGACACTTTGTGACATCACAGTTAAATTAAATAAATAGGTGAATTCAGTCAGGATTCACTAAAACAGGCAGAAACACTGACTACAGCTCCCAGGATGCACTGCTGCTGCAGCCGGAGGCAGCGTGGACGGAACCTGGGGAGGCATCAGAACCGACCAGAAAACAGTTCAACCGCCTACCGGGTTAGAACCTTCAGGAGGAACAGAACCGCTAACAGAACCTGAGACTTTCAGAACCGCAGCACAACCATGATTACTGGGTTCTGTTCAGCAGTTGGCGAGTCAGAAGCAGAGTCCCAGTTCATCAGCAGATGAAGACCTAGGGATCGACTGGGTCGGTCGGAACCAGAACCATAGCAGAACCAGCGTGGCTGTTGATATCAGTGTTGGCATTGGAACATGCAGAACTAGCAGAGCTGGCTCAGCTCAGCAGCTTATTGGCTTACACTTCATAAAAAGTTCTGCTCTTCACGATGACGAATAGTCACTAGCTTAGCATTAGCTTTAGCATTAGCATTAGCCTGGCTATCCAGTTGGGTTTTCTTCCCGTCTACATTTCTTTACAGCGTTTCATTTTAATGCGTCAGGTTTTTTTTTAAAATTATTATATTTTGTTACAATGATTTGGTCGATGATTCTTTACTGTGTTTTATAATGTTTCATTTCGATGTTTCACCTCTGCTCCTGCGGTGAACGTGGGGTGTGTGATAAATGTAGCGTTTTGTAGCTTTAGTGGCGTTGCCGTGGAAACGGTGCGGCTACATGGTGATTATGTCGATGTCTGATTTCATCAGGGAACAAGATTTTAACATGATGCTGACACTGAGCGGCGGGCTAATCGTAGCGTTTAATGCTAATCATAATCCAAACTGTTTTAGTCAAAACGGCTCAACCATCCATGTTCTGATCCACAGGACGGGTTCTAGCTGCTGGTTCTGATCCAGTGGGGGTGGGTGTGAGGGGGACCATGATGTCACACAGGTGAAGAAAGTAGGGAGCAAACGTTTCTAACTGAGCATGCTCAGAAGGTACAGCGGCTGCGTCCTGCCAGGAGGTGGGCGGAGCCTGGCTCAGAACTCCACCTTGCAGGCGGGGAAGGTCTCGTCCTGCATGGCGACGGTGCTGTTGCTGCCCAGCACCGTCACCGCCAGCTGCTGCTGCCGCTCGTGCGTCTCCTGGTACCACTCATGCATGGCCAGCGAGTCAAAGGTGGGGATGAGGGTCACCTGAAAGTGAGGGGGGACAAACGGATCAGAGGGCAGGTCCAATCTGGAGGAGAGGAAGTTCGGGATGGCGCCACCCACCGGATCGTCGGGCCAGGTGCTCTTCCCCGCCAGCAGGCCGTCTAGGATTCTCCTCATCGCCGCCTCCTTCGCGGGGTCGTCGCCGCTGATGATGTAATACGAAGCACGTAGACGTTTGAACAGGCCGTGGTCGATGGTGGAGGAGGCGGAGCCAGACGGCAGGTAAGCCAGGTCCACATAAACCACAGGACCTTCAGGACCAGCAGAACCTGGCATGAACCGAACAAAGAGGGTTGTTTCAGAGGAAGCAGTATTTTGGTCAACAGGTGAGATGGAGCAGGTGAGGATGTGTCAGTCAGAGACCAGCAGAGGGAGCCAAAGGGATTTTCTAAACCACCAGATTGCAGAGTGAGAATCAGATTCTACATTATTGATCCCAAAGGAGAAATTAGTTGACATCCAGATAAATATTAGCAAATCCAAACATTACCAGAAGTCATAACATTCATCACGTGTGATTTAAATAGGGACTAAAGTAAACTGAAAACATGAACATGGAAGCTGAGGATAAATTCCTGTTTCCTGCAGGAACATAACCGAAAGAAGAAACAGACTTTCTGATTGGAGGCTAAAGGCTCCAATAAGAAACTGACTCTTTGTTTGGTTCTGGTTTGTCCAGAGATCAGGCTGAAACCATCTAAAGACTCTCAGGACTTCATCTACCTGACAGTCTTGAAGACATGACCTTGGATCCACCAGGCAAACTCCGTGACGAAGGCTTTGAGTCGAGGCCGGTCCTCAGGGAGCCGGGGAAACCGGCTTTGGACCGGCTGCTTCCTGATGTGGTTCTCTGCAGAGGCTTCTTTCTGGCGCTGGACGCCTTAAGGGCGCGGTCAGTCTCAGAGTCGGCCATGCAGGCGCCACGCTGCAGCGGCAGAGGGGGCAGGTCTTTAACCGGTGCTGGTGGTGGGTCAAGTCCCGTCCGCCGCAGGAAATGCTGACCGGGAAGATCACTGGCCTGACGGAGGAAGCCAGAGTCTTCATCAGAGTCCAGGTCAGCGGTGATGGATGAACACTCCTCAGTGCTGGGGGGCATGTCGGAGTCCGTGGCAGTCGGCAGAGTGTCACTGACCGAAGTGGGTGGGGTCTCCTGGCTGCAGGCCGAGGTGAGAGGGGAGGGGTCATTGTCGGATAGGTCTGGTGAGGCACCGGAAGTTGGGTGGTGCTGGAACTCACAGGGGGACACCAGGCAGAGGTCAACATCGTGGGGAACCTCGGAGGGGAGTCCCGACACCCCGTGGACATTCTCCCTGGAACCACAGCGTCCGTTCTGGGTGGGCCCGCCAGGAAGAACCGTGTTGGTGCAGTCTGAGGTGCCGACAGAGGGAACCGGCTCTGAGGAGACCGAGAGGGAACAATCAACCTCGGTGGAGTGAGGGGAGCCAACCTCTGCCGGCATGGACGTCATGGTTTGGGAGGAGTCCCTGGCCGGACTCAGGAGGCTGGAGCATTTATCCTGAGACGATGTGGAGTTCTCCACACCTTCCGGCAGGGAGCTGACCTCCGAGGTTCTGCATGACCCGCCCTGGTTGTAGTCTTCAAAGCCCAGACTGGATCCCCGGGCGCCCGGGCTCCTGAGACCCGGCGTGTCTTCAGGGGACGGGTGGAAGGGAGTGTGTCCGGCACTGGTCGGAGCAGAGTCTGCCGGAGAAAACAGCTCCAGGGTCTTCTCTTCCTGGACTCTGGGAGAACCCTCTGCAACCCGGAACATTGCTGGACTGAGGTCAAAGTTCACACTGAGGTCACCTTTTGGTGTTCTGGTGATGCGTGAGGTGGCGCCAACCGAATCAGTCTCAACAGAGCGGAACTTCTCTGGACTCTCCGTGGTGGAGATCTGGTTCCCATTCAGGGAAGTGTCCTCGGATGCCCCTGCAGTCTTTGGGCCCCGGTTCCCGTTGGCATCCTCCAGTTTGTTAAACTCCACCGTCGTGTCCTCGGCTGTTAATGTCTTCTGGTTTTCCTGGGATCCCGACTTCCCTCTCGTCTCCTTGTTGAAGGCATCTTTCTTTGGAAGGGTCCCACCCTTCTTCCCACTGCCGGTTTTACACGTAGCTTTTCTTTGGTCAGTAGCTCCGGTTAAGGAAGTGGTTCCACTGGTTCTCTTTACTTCTTTAACTGGTAACTTTGCCGGTTTCTTCTCCTCGGTTCTACCGTCCTTCTTGTTGTCTTTCTTTTGTTCTGGTTTCACTTCCTTCTTGGTCTTAAGAATTGTGGCGTCCTTCTTTGGAGCTTCCTTCTTCTTCTCCGAGGCCTCTTCCTTCTTCCCAGAAGCAGCAGACACCTTCTCATCCTTCTTCTTCACATCCTTCCTGTCCTCCTTTGACCCATCCCTCTTTGAATTTGGTTTCTCAGCAGCTTTTGTGGTCTTCGGTTTCAGATCTGCGTCCTTTATCTGGGTTTTTTCTTCTGCATCCTTGGTCATGGCGTCCCCTCCTGCTTTGGTCTTAGTCTTCAGCTCAGGTTTTCGGACTTCAAACCGTCTATCTTTCTGTAAGGCACCGTTGGGTCTCAAGTCTTTGGACTGGGACTTGAGACTTTCGCGACTCTCTTGGCGGCTTAGTGGCTTCTGGATTTTGGACGCTTCCATCGCCTCCAGACTGACAGTCGGCTGTTTCAGGAAGTCCAGATGAGCGAGTTTGTCCAGAGCATCCAGGATCTTGGCCTGTGGCGTGCAGCCGGGGAAGAGAACTCGGACAATCCGGTCCTGGGTTCTGAATGGGTGCCAAACCAGCAGGGCGCAGATGGACACCCGGCAGGTCAGAGGAAGCTCAGCAGCTCCAGAGTCTGCTCCGTTGGGCCACAGCTGCATCAGAGCCTCCAGGTCCTTGGACCCGTGAACCGGGTTCAAAACGTACAGCTCTAGCCGGCCCACTCCCATCTTCTGGAACAGGATCAGTGGCTCTATGGAGGGCCCGCCAGGCCTGCTCAGAGGTTCTGGAGTCACTCCCAGCTTCTGGAGGGTCAACAGGGCGAGAGCCGCCTGGTCGCAGCCGCGCAGCCAGCCTGGTTCTGGATGGACGGACTTCAGTCTGCCGGGAGCGTTGAAGAACACCACACCGAGCTCCGGGGACACCAGGTTCCTCACCCGGTTGTCCCCGTCCTCCTGGTTCCGCTCGGCTGCCTTCCGTAGCAGCAACGCGTTCAGGCCCGGCAGGTTGTCCTCGCCCATGTGGGTCAGCAGCACCGAGTCGACCCGGTCCAGATGCCGGACTAACTTCCAGAAGCAGGCGCGTGGGTCCGATCCGCCATTCACCAGCATGTTGAAGCCATTGACGGCGAAGAAGGCGGAGTCACCGCGGCCACCGGGGAACACGTAGCAGCAGGGCCGCGACAGCTTGAGGAAGCCAGCGGTTCCGGGTGGCTCCAGGAGGTCAAAGGGCGAGCCGGGCTCCAGCGACTCCGACAGGTACTCTGTGAACTCCTGCAGGCCCTCCATCTCTGGCAGAACTGGGCCCGGGTTGACCCGCACACAGACCGGGACCTGCAGGTTCTGCAGCTCCGAGTCGGTCCAGAGGCAATGGGCCGGGCAGCTGAGGGTGAGACGGGCCTTCAGAACCGGGTCAGTAGAACCCAGCAGCTCCACCACCTGCAGCACCAGAGACACAACTATTACCAAACAGACCAGAACCAGCTGACTCTAACCATCAGAACAAGCTGGTTCTAATTATCAGAACCGCTCACCTCGTCACTGGCCAGGATCTGGGCCAGATCCCGGCTGGAGAATCCGCCCTGCTGCAGAACCAGCTCTCCGCTGCTCTCCACGCACTGACCCGCCAGAACCAGCAGCTTGTGGCGCGACGGGTCGCAGAGGAGCCGCTGGACCTGAACAGAACCGACAGGTCCGTTAGAGTCCATCAGAGGAGATGCAGATGCAATGAGAGTCTCACCTCTGAGCAGACCAAGCTCTGGGTCGGGTTCAGAACCACCTGGGTGTCCAGAACCTCTCCCCGGTGCTGCAGGGTCCGCTGACCTGCAGGACCAACAGAACGTCTGTTACACAGCAGGAAGAATTGGACAGACCGTGCCCTGGGTCAGAACCAGAACCTGGTTACAGAATGGCAGCGCCTGGTTCTGCTCATTGGTCTTGTGGTTCAGAAACTGGGTCAGAACCAGAACTGCGGTGGAATTGCCCCTGATGTTCCTGCAGGCGGCTCAGCAGAGACTCAGCTGACCCGGTTCATGAGCTTACACACACACACACACACACACTCTCGTTCTTCAGCAGGAGGGCCAGTAAAGTTCTGGTTCTGGTCGGTCTGCTCACACTGAGGCAGCAGCTGATCTACACTCACTTGCAGCAAGCTCCACCTGATGCTCCACCTCATCACAAAGCTCCGCCCACTTTAGTTCCTCAGGTGTCCAACTGTCCTTCACCGACCCGATGATGGCGGGGCTAATAGTTCTACCCATGTATCGAGAGGAGCACCTTGTGTAAATAGAGGATCTTTGTTCCTCACCTCGGATGTCTTCAGACAGAAAAGCCGAATGTCTCGACACGAAGAGCTTTAACTGCTGATCCAGAACTGCAACGTCTAGATCCGCCTGCCAGCAGCGCACGCCTGGAACAGAGACACCACCTTGTCACCTTCATCACCATCATCATCACCAGACCTAGTCGTTCAGGATCTGAACTAGTAAATAAAATGACAACTAGGATGATCAGAAATGTTGGTTTGGTATCATTGGCTTCAATATCAATATCACTATAGACTTGTGATCAATATCAATTCAAAATACATCTGACTGTTGATAATTAGGCCTGTCACAATAAAAAATTATTGCAATAAACGATAATATTGTTTCAAGACCTTTTGACACTGATTTAATGGAAATGACGTAATAATGTCTCTGATTTCCTGCCATAGGTAGATACACTTTATCTTGCAAAGAACACAACACTGTGTTCTTTTGTTTAGTTTATTTAGAACTAAATAAACTAAACAACCAAAAACAAAAATAAAATGGATTCTCAGTCTCCATTAACAAGAAACGTACTTGAATAAAACCTAAACAACATGAAGCCAAAGTGGGAATAAATACT
>NW_006800447.1:232707-237732 GCF_000485575.1 Poecilia formosa | reverse complement strand
CAGTTTATCAATAACTAGAACATTTCTGATGAAGTCCTATCAGTGGAAACCCAGCTTTGTGTTCTGAAACTGAAAATTAGCAACAATGCTAAGGTGAAGTAAAAAGTAGTCAATAGCATGTGGAGTACCACTATTATGTTGACTGATATGGACTGACTCCATTCAGTACACAAACAATGTATAAGCTAAAATGCTAAGGCTAGCTTAAATGCTGTCAGTAGCATGTGGGGCATGTTGGCTATCGCTGTCACACTCCATTTAGTGTAAAGTTTAGATTTTATGTAAAAATCAGCTAAAATGCTAAGGTTAACTTAAGTGATTTTCTTAGGGGATTTTTTTGTGTGTTCTTTAATGGAAACAACAGTATTTTTGAATGTGTCATACATATAGACAATATCAACGAATTACTTAATCCAATATTTTCTGCTGAATTACATTATGTTCAAAGCTACACTTCACATCAGGTCAGAAAGAAATATTGGCAAATTTGCCTTGCTGTTTCGAGCCTTTTTTGAAACAGACAAGATAAAACAAACATTTCACACAGCAAATTTGGTGTCAAAAAAAAACATGTGAAAGTAACATGCTAACAGTAATGTTATAGGTTAAAATAAAGCAGAGAAGCAATCAACACAGTGCAAAATGTACTTGCTGTAAACATCACTTGTCCAAGTTTCTCAAGATGTGGGAGGCCTTGCTGCCATCTCATACATCTTTTTTAACACCATTCCACTGTGTTACTCCCAGCTCTTGCTGGCCTGGATGTTAGCTTAAGTGCTACATTTCGCTGTCACCAGCATGTTGACGTTACCATTAGAATATGTTGAAGCACAAGCATGAAGCCTGTGTTTTAAGCCAATTACAGTTGTTAGTTCATAGATGGCAGTGTGTTGGACCAGTCTTCAGCCTCTTGGCCTCCAACGTTATTGTAATCTGAGTTCATCCAGAACTTGTCTTCAAGTGAACACATGTTTATGGAGCCATTTCTCATCACAACAATGGAACTTTAAAATAATCCAGAATGTGAAACTATGAAACTGAAAGGATGAGCAGATAATCTGGAGGTTATAATTTGCTAGCTGCTTATTGGCATCTGCTTTCTGGTTCTGTTTGAGGGTTTTCTGTCCTGTTTTCCTGTAATACTATTATTTACAGATATTAGAGGAAAGAGAGTCTTTACTGCGGCAGGGACTATCGGGAAAAACAGAACCTGAACAAAAGGCCCCGTTAGGCATCAGTTTCCTCACAGAGTGACCCATCGCTTTTTCTTCCTATCTTTGACCAGCAAGCGTTTCCTGAACAAACAGGAAGTTGGTATGTAGAAACAGAACTTCCTCTTTCTGTCCAGCAGCTACAGAACCACAGAGGGTTCTCCAGAACCTGGGCTCAGAACCAGTTCTTCTCCAGGTCCAATCAGAACAGCAGTGAACAGAACCAGACGGGTCCAAACTGAGAGCTGCTGCTCCTCGGGAGGGTCTACAGGGAAACTGGGTTCAGTGAATGGACTAGAGGTTCCTTGGGTTCCTCCAGGAGGAGACGCATGTTCTGGTTCTAGATCCTGGACCCGACCTGGGATCACCAGACCACAAACAGAAGTGTTGCTCCTCCAGGTGCAGACGTTCAGAGAAGCTGATCTTGTGTTCTGAACATTCATAAGAAACCCATCTTGAAGCGGGTCAGAACCGAGCCACAACCAGCCGGAACCAGGCTGAACCCGGCCATCTCTGGTTACTGAACAAGATTTGGTCCAGATTCCAGTTTTTGTTTCCGGATCAGGATCAGTAAGACTGATTCTGGTTCGGTTCAGTCCTGTAATTCATAGACACTTTACTCTGAAAAGTCAGCTTCCGATAGAGAAAGCCAGCATGCTAACCCCGATAGCATGGCTCTGTCCGACCACAGAAAGTTCTGTTAAGAGTTCAAACCTGCCTTATATTCAAGACACTGTGCAGCTCTTCAGATCGAGCTTAAACCTATGAAAAACCGAACCGGGTTCTGAATTTATCCGGGTCTCCGCGCTGGTCCGAACTGGAATAGCCGAATGCTTTTATTTTGAAAAGCTCACAAACCTCCCGCCCTACAGTTCGGTTCTTCAGTCCTCCAGAATCCGCTCACCTGCTTCTATCTGTCGCAGTACGAGATCCAGCGGTCCCCTGGGCTGGAGCGCTCCCACCACGACCAGAACCGAGTGATCCGCACCCGCTGCGGGCCGAGAAGAACCGGGACCGCCGCCCCGCTGCGCCGCCATCACACTGACTGCTTGCAGCCAACGTCATTCCGCACGTTGACGCTCAGCTCCGCCCTGACATGAATACAGGAGGAGTCCTGTGGAGGCGGGTGGACGGCTTCATTGCAGCCAATCAGAGACCACAAACAGAAGTGTCCTAACCGTGATCCAACAGAAACTAAGGCGCTGTCCAATCACAGGAGACCATGAGAAATCAAACTGATTTCGGCCCAGTTGGAATTGAATCCAGAATGGAGGTTGCATTGTGAGTGGACTTCAGCAAACTCCAGCAGAATAACAAGAAAGGCCTTTAATGTAGCTATCAAAGAGAAACTATGAACATATTCATGCTTTCTTTCACATAACTTGGAAACTGTTTCCACTTCAATCGGTCTGCCGGCATGTACTGACTTTTCCCACACTCCACTGGTCACCTGAATGCCTCGTGTCTCTCGCTGGGAAAGCTCTGGACTCAAGACAGTTTTGGTGTCCGGTTCTGGATCTGTCGGAGCTCCGCAGGAAGACAAAGTAATACTTTGGTATTAACTTGAACTGGTCCAGAGTTTGAGACAGAAACAGATATTAATGTGTTTTTATTGATACAGCTCTGCTCGTTAGGGGTCTGATTAAACATGATGAGAAATCTGTTTTAGCCTCATTGTAATGAGACAGGATGACATTAGGAAGACTTACACTACATTACACTAAAGGAGGAGCTGCGCAAACTACAAAAGCACGTGTTGATGACGTGTTTCCGCCACTAGAGGAGCTCCGATAGACGTCAGCAGTCATTTTCCCCACTCCGCTGTGGACCCCGTCTTGTTGTCAGTGACTGCCTGTTTTTTCTTACAGCCTTCGGAGCCCCTGAACGCCTCACCGGGGACAACATGGCGGCACCTCTGCCCAGCAGATGCAGCTTCTTCGTCCAGAAGAAAAACCGCTTCTGTAAGATGGTCCCCGGAAAGGGGCGGAGCTTCTGCGGAGAGCACGCGACCATGGTGAGTCACGTGGATTCAGTAGTTACTTCCCAAAAAGGTCTTATCTGGATCGGTACTGCTGATCAGCAATTACGTCATTAAAGCTGTGACGTGTTTCTTGTTTCAGGAGGAAGGGGTCGGTGACAGCAGGAGAATCACGTGTCCACTGGACCCCAAGCAGTGAGTCCTGGTTCTGATCTGTCTGGGTTGGACTGGGAACCTGGTCGGTAATCAGAATCTGTTCTGTCAACAGCACTGTGGCCCAACAGAACCTGGAGAAGCACCTGAAGAAATGCAACTCTAGAGAGAAACCCCGACCTGTGAGAACATCCAACCTTCATCCATCCATTCATACAACCTTCATCCATCCATCCATCCATCCATCCATCCATCCATCCATCTATCCATCCATCCATCCAACCTTCATCCATCCATCTATCCATCCATCCATCCAACCTTCATCCATCCATCCATCCATCCATCCATCCATCCATCCATCCATNAAAAACAAAAATAAAATGGATTCTCAGTCTCCATTAACAAGAAACGTACTTGAATAAAACCTAAACAACATGAAGCCAAAGTGGGAATAAATACTGCATTCAACCAAAAGAGAGCAGATTATGAAGTCTGTATTGCCCTTCAGTAATCGGTAGATTTAAATAGAGAAGATGGGCACATCCTACTACCTGATGCAGTAGCTCATACTTTACGATGTTCTGCCCCCATTTTCCCCTTATAACAATCTTAGATCGTTGGCCGATCTAAGATTGTCGCTGGTGATTTCGTAACCGATCATCCTGCAGTGTGATGTATATCGTCGTGGCTCCGATGTAAATCAGGGGTTTTCCCCGAGTTTAACGCTGAATGTGACAGGTAGCCAATCAGAAAGCCGGATTAACGGAGAGGAATCCGGTGCAACAGGAAGTCCAGCATCGGAGATGATATGTGGAAACAACATTAATGTTTATTCAACATTTTGTGCAAAGAATATAGAAATGACAAGAGGAGGAGTTGGAGCCAAATTGTTACCGCAGCTGATAAACCCGGCAAGTTCTCAGCTGTTCTTCGTTAACGTGACATAAATAGGTTATAATGATTTTCATTCAGTCAGGACTTTACGCTGACTCTAGCCACATGCATCACAGGTAGATTCTAGTAAAGCATTGATTAATGCCTGGTT
This sequence comes from Poecilia formosa, assembly GCF_000485575.1. Classification (NCBI taxonomy): domain Eukaryota; kingdom Metazoa; phylum Chordata; class Actinopteri; order Cyprinodontiformes; family Poeciliidae; genus Poecilia; species Poecilia formosa. The sequence goes on along the minus strand of NW_006800447.1, from coordinate 233,345 downwards.
TTAAAATTAGTTAACTGGACTTGTAGCCGTTATTTTGTGCCCATGTGGCTGGAAACCACACGGCACGACGAACCCGATCGAACGTTATACTCAGGATTTCTGTCTGCTAATGTGTCTCTCAGGTTTAGAAAATGGGCCGACAGTCGGCAGACAACTCATGTGAGCTGGACATTAGACTGAGGAAATGAGGAAGGGAGGGTCAGTGGAGAGACCGGAGCTGAGCCTGTTTTCATTCAGTGTCATCAACAGAAAGGAAAAAAGGCAGGAAGAGACGATAAAGCCGATAATTAAAATTAAGTCGATAGGTTTAATTTATCGTGCGATTAATTTATTTATCGTTTATCACGACAAGCCTATTGATAATGTCACTGAACTCTGATCCAGGAATGCCTGGCATTCTGGGGGATGTAGGCAGAGAAAAGCCTGTTGGTGTCACAGCTAAGCTAGCTGGGTGGAAATCAGAAATTACACTGGAGTCGCTGATCACCTTGAACCCTGGGTCGGCATGAGCTGCAGTTTATCAATAACTAGAACATTTCTGATGAAGTCCTATCAGTGGAAACCCAGCTTTGTGTTCTGAAACTGAAAATTAGCAACAATGCTAAGGTGAAGTAAAAAGTAGTCAATAGCATGTGGAG
>NW_006800447.1:226796-229296 GCF_000485575.1 Poecilia formosa | reverse complement strand
CCAGCAGTACCATCAGAACCAGCAGTACTAACGGTGGAGGCGGTGCGCACTCAGCACGGCGTAGTTTCTCTTCCGGGCCTCCTGGATGTAGGTGAGCATGAAGTCCCGTCCAAACATCTCCCGGTCGTCTTCCCCGTCCTCCGTCCTCAGAGGCAGAGACACGTCCACAATCAGAGGGTTGTCCCGGAAATTCACAAACCTGTCCACAAGAGACGGCGCAGAATCGGTCCATGAGACCGAGACATGAGAGACCAACCTGAGACTGACGCACTGAAGATTGCCCAACTTGGACAGTCTGTCCTGTGGTTGGACAGTCTGTCTAATCCTGAGTTACCGTCTACATTCTGTAAGAGAGTAAAATCATTAACTTCTGGTTCGTTTTATTCTCTTGTCCTCCCGGATTCAGTGATTCCATGTGTGGAAACAAAAGCCACACAGAGATAACCGACGCTCCACGTCGTACATTTACATAGGCACAGTTATTTCAGATATTTGCAGATCAGACACTGGATTAAGAGCCAAACAGAGATATTTCCAAATAAACCAGAGGAAACTCTCCTGAAACATGTTGATTAGATACTAAACGTACAAAAGGACTTATTTATTGTGTTTACAAAATTGTTCTTGATTACTCATCAGCTTATGACACCAAAAAAATCTAAATGGGAGTCAGACTGCAAATACGATGACAAAAACTGGAGCAGATTACTAAATTCATCTCAAATTCAATTTAATATTTTACACCGCATATACTATACCCCATACAGGTTGAATAAACTGAATGCCAACATCACTGCCAAATGTCAAAGGTGTAAAATGTGTGTAGTGGATCTTCATGTGCTTTGGAGCTGCATACACTGGAAAACCTACTGGAATAATGTAACTCAGACAACAGCAGCAGTTTGTGAGCTTTCTGCAGATGCTGACCTCAGGATTTGGATACTTGGAGATGTTATGTCCTTGAAATTATATCCTTGCAAGAAATACTCTGTTTTGTTAGCATCATCTGCAGCAAAAAAGTGTATATTTAAAAATTGGAAATCTGTGGAACCTCCAAACCAGAAACATTGGATCAACAAACTGTTGTCATGCTGTACTCCTGAAACATGTTTTCACTCGATACGGGGACATTGGCTAAGTTCAGCCGGATTTGGACTCTCTTTCTGGACCTTCTAACCAGATTAGGTCTGAGAGACTGACTTGTATTGATCTTTACTGTCTTATTTCAATTCTTATCTTTTTTTATTATTATTTTTATTCAATATTTTTGTTGAATTTCTTTCCTCTTGACTCTGGCCTTTCAAAAATATGTGAAGTGTTAAATATATTACTGCATCTGTTTTCACATGGACAGAGTGAGTGGGTTTTATTTTTGAAGTGTTTTCACAACAAAAGAAGGTAGTATTGTACACTTGATGTAGATTTTGTATGGCTGAACCTTCTGAATAAAAATATCTATACAAAAAAAAAAAACGTATAAAATCACACCAACAACACAGACACACTAAAACAGACATTCATTTACCTGAGACATAGAAAAGAAGAAGAAAAAAAGGGAAAGATGTGTTTTTGGAGAGTTGCTGATGCAAAAGCAAAAACATCAATCTGATTTGTTACTCCTGTGTACAAAGGTTTATAGTAAAGGTGTGATTTTCTCTTTAATATATTCAAATAAGGCGTATCTCTGCTTGTCCAACTGGAAGCTGTCTCAAACTTTCTTTTAAGTTGTATCCGGCCTCAGCAAATTCTGAGAGCAACTGTCCCTTTCTAAACAAAGAACAGAGTTCCTCATGAACTGTCCTGAACTCCTGCTGTTTTATGGCTTTCTGAGCAGAGAAAAACAGAGATGGGCATTTCTCAGATATTTGTGAAACTGGAATCTGTCCCGTTTTCTCCCTACTCAGATACCTCAAAGAGAAACTTAAATCCTGTAGGAAGTTGAAGTAAATATTATCTCCAGACCTAATTTGTTCTCCTGTCATTCAGCACTTTAAAAGATTGACTCTTGCTGTAAACTAAAAGTAACACAAAGGTCAGCAGAATGAGGTGAAACTCCTTTTTCTAACCTATCAAATGAAAGAATCAATCCTGAGTATAAGAATTAACACCATCATTTTCCAAGAACCTTTCACTATAAACTTGAGCAATTTTCAAATACTAAACAAAACATTTTCTTTCACATATTTTCGATGTGAAAATATCTGCTAGTTGATTCTGATAAACTAGCAGATATTACAATGTCACAATGAATTAGTCACTAACTAAAATTATTAATTCTAAAACTATGATTAGACCAGAGGTTCCCAAACTCTGGGGCGCGCCCCCTAGGGGCGATGAAAAAAAAACATGATCGCTGTATGCGCTGGGTTTTTACCTTAGAATGGCCAACTCTCTGTTATTCCTCTGTCAGTTTGATACAGTCGGGGCTTCCACACTCCCATATCTGTGTCCTCTGTTACTTTTATCAGCAGTTAAAACTGTTGAATCCGTTGTTAACATG
>NW_006800447.1:217295-226786 GCF_000485575.1 Poecilia formosa | reverse complement strand
AACTAAAAGTAACACAAAGGTCAGCAGAATGAGGTGAAACTCCTTTTTCTAACCTATCAAATGAAAGAATCAATCCTGAGTATAAGAATTAACACAATCATTTTCCAAGAACCTTTCACTATAAACTTGAGCAATTTTCAAATACTAAACAAAACATTTTCTTTCACATATTTTCGATGTGAAAATATCTGCTAGTTGATTCTGATAAACTAGCAGATATTACAATGTCACAATGAATTAGTCACTAACTAAAATTATTAATTCTAAAACTATGATTAGACCAGAGGTTCCCAAACTGTGGGGCGCGCCCCCTAGGGGCGATGAAAAAAAAAACATGATCGCTGTATGCTCTGGGTTTTAACCTTAGAATGACCAACTCTCTGTTATTCCTCTGTCAGTTTGATACAGTAGAGGCTTCCACACTTCCCATATCTGTGTCCTCTGTCACTTTTATCAGCAGTTAAAACTGTTTAATCCGTTGTTAACATGTGGTAACCTGTTTTTCCGAGCCGCCTTCAAACGCAACATGAGCGCTGCGCCGCTCGCGCTGGGTTTCCACCTGTGAAGGAGACCTGCTGCTGCTGGGCGGAGCTACAGGTGAGTTAGAATCATGGCAGCAAAACACAAAGAACGTTTCACAGTTTTTCCCCCAAACTAACCGATTGTTGAGTAAAGCTGCTGGATGAAGGTAATGTTAGCTAAAGGATGACTTTAGCTAACTTTACCTAGTTAGCTAAAGGTAAAGTTAGCTAAAGGATGACTAGCTAATATTAATACAGCACCTTAAGCTTGTTAACAAGTAGCCTGTAGGCTACCGATGTCTATGTTCAGCTACGTACATTCATTTTGCCCACAAAAGAAGTAGACCCCCCCCACACCTATTTGCAAACCATAAGGGGGCAGGAGAAAAAGTTAGGGAACCACTGGATTAGACTATTTTCAACAGAGCATGCTGTTAATAACTAAGAAAAATGTCTTACAAATTAGATGATAGTGGTTTTAGATATTCTATGTTGTATTCAGTTTTTTTCACCAGTCTTCACCATCCCAGATGCTAGTTTGGAAAACTTTTATATCCTGTGAACAGAGCTAACTTCTCTCCCGCTCATCCAAGTGAAGCTGCCTTCTTGCAGATGCTAATTTTATGGCCTCTGATAACCAAACACTAAAAGCTCCCTTCAGATCTCTATCATTCCTCCTGTAAGTTGAGAACTTACCCATCAATAGTTTTAGATTAAATCATTAAGACAAACCTACTCTAAATTAAGAATTTTGTTCAAAATAACCATGCTCAATACACCTGTTTCACATGTTGTATGATTAACTGTATTAAACACTAAAAATATTCAATTTTCCTCAACAATTCTCAGACACTTTGACAATTTTTAGAAATTCTATTTATTTTGCCAAACTGATGGCTTGTTGTCAGTTGTGGTTCTGGAGCAGCTCAGAACCGTCCTTGTTGTCTCATGGGGACCTGTAGGTCTTGGACATGTTCGTCTCCAACAGCTGAACCAAATGTGTGGCTCGTCTAGAGGCTTCAGCTGAAGACGGCTTTTGTTTGTTTGATCCGGCTGTTGGAGCGCTGACATCTTCAGGGACAATCAATCAACTGAGACAGATGAACAGGTGTACCTGAGGTTGGTCATGTCCTCCATCAGGGATGGGATGTCCCTCAGCCTGTTGCTGCTGAGGACCAGCGTGTCCAATCTGGACATCCTGCTGATGTTCTCTGGCAGGATCTGCAGCTCATTCCTCTGCAGCCACAGCGTCTGCAGCATCTGCATCCTGAGGACAGACACGTCCCATTGGTCCACTGGGCCACATGGGGGCGGAGGGCAGGTGTGTGGATACCTGTGGATGTCGTCAGGCAGCTGCTGCAGGCGGTTGCCCCCCATGTCGAGCCACTGCAGCGCCGGCAGGGCAACGACACAATCTGGCAGGGAGACGAAGTCATTCATGGACAGATCCAGGTGCTGCAGCCGCACCAAGTTCCTCAGCTGGAGACCGACAGAGATGGGTCAACTGGACCGGACCCAGACTGGACTGGTACCTGGTCCGGGACCTGGAATGGTACCTGGTCTGGGAGCTCCTTCAGGTCCCGGTTCATGGCCAGCTCCAACCTCTCCAGACTCTCACAGCCACCGAGTTCTTCAGGAACGACTCGGATCCGGTTGTAGCTCAGCAGCAGCTCTCTGAGCCGGGTCAGCTTCCCTGAGACGAGAACCGGGTCACGACAGGTGTTCAGAGGCCGGGGCTGGATAGACCCAGTATGGGTCAACTGGGCCCAGTCGGTGCTCACCGATCTGCTGCGGAATCTCGGTGACGGCGTTCCTGGATAGGTCCAGAACCAAGAGATTCTGGAAGCTGCAGATGAATGGCGGAACCTTCAGCAGGCCGGTTCTGTGGATCTGCCACTCCTGGACCTGGACGAACCGAACCAGACACGCCGGCAGGTTCTGAGACAAACACATACGGGTCAACAGGACGTTCTGGACCAGCAAACTGGGACGGTCCCTGGGCGGTACCTTCCACTCCTCTTGTTCTATCCGGAGAACCAGCCGTCCATCTTCTGTCTGCAGCTTCTCCCTGAGGCGGGCCAGAACCGCCCGGTCCTCCCAGACCCGGACGCTCAGCCTGGCCCAGAACGGGTCGCAGCAGTTAGATCCTGGTTCTGAAGAACCTCTGATCTCAGTTTGGTTCTGAACACCATTCTCCTGGTCCGGCCCGATCTAGTTCTTATGCAGACGAGCTTATGAACTGGAACCAGTATGTGGAGCCATACTGGTCCCAGTTCAGGCAGATTCTGAACACAAACAGGACTCAGAGCTGAAGACTTCATAACTCTGTTACCATGACAACCACCTGACGTTGCTCGCTGGGTGTGAATGACCGGGATTAAACCAATGATAATATCAACCAATAGGAATGAGTGGGCGGGGTCTAACCTGCCTGTGGCCCCGCCCCTGGACGGTCTCCTCCTCTCCTCCTCCTCCTCTCTCCGTCTCTGGATCCGCGTCTCCCACAGAGCTTTGATGGAGCTCACCGAGCCACACGCCACCACGCCCACCATGATGTCACGGCGCGCAGGACGACCTCTGACCTCTGGACGTGTTCCTCAACCTCTGCTGAGGACGCAGGAGGACAGTATGTGACGTAACATCGATGTGCGCATGTGGATTACCATAAGGCAGGGGCTCGGTTAAGGGGTGAAAAGTGATGACGATTCTAGGGGCCCTGACCAGCAGGGGGCCCTCCACAATTTAATTACTTATATTTTGTTCATAGAAATAAAATAAAATAAAAATTGGGGTCCTGTCAAATACAAAATTAATCATATTGTATTTTCAAAGATTGTGTTTAGCAGTAAAAATTTAATGTTGCCCCTCCCAGACCAAAAAACACTCATCTGTTTTTGCCCTGAACCCCCCTATCTGCGTTAAATGGTTCGTTCCTGCTTGGAGCTTAACAGTGACTTATGGAGCTACAGTCAGTAGAAGCTGCAGCTGAATGCAGCGGCGACTGTGGCGGTTACTATGCTGCTAGGAAAAGTTATAGAACTATTTTGTTTTTGTTTAAAAAACAAAATAGAGAGAAAGAGAGAAAGGCAAGAGTGTTGATTTATAACCCAGTTTTTCTCCGAGAGAGGTCAGTAGACTGTGTGAGATTATCAACCATTTAGCATAATTAGCTTAGCTACAAACTACTGTTTGCCTCCTTTTCACTAGCATTTAATGAATTAAGGAAAACAATTACCAACATATTCATATATTTAACTTGTTCCCTGTACCTTTTACCACTTACCAACAGACGAGTCAGTCAGCAGCAGCTCTAACCCACATCCCTCCTGACCCGTCCCCTCCTGAGTGAAATTAAAGCTGCAGTAACTTTTACATAAATATTTTTTTCACATATTTGTTAAAACTGTCATTATGTCATGACAGTATGGTATGAGAGGTAATCTGTGAAAAATCTATTTCCTCTGCTTTCTCCCAGTGCTACAAACAACCAGTCAGTGGCAGGAGAGTTTTAGTGCTGTCAATCACAATCTCATGTGGTGCTGCTCATCCTTCCTCCCCCTTGATCTGTGCCATGCTGCAGCTAGCATAGCACAGAGCTGTGTAGATTCAAACTGTGAATGCTCAGTTTAGTTAGCATAGCTACCAATGACGGCAGTTTCTTGTAATGATAAGTTGTTTCTCCACCATTAGCACATTTAGCAGTGAGTGAATGAGGATGATTGACAGCGCTAAGACCCTCCTCCTGGTTCTAATTGGTGGTTCTGGTCAGAACGGTGCATTACTTTAACCAGTAATAATAATTCAGGAAGCAGATGGAGGAGATTGATTGTTTTCACAGATTATCTGCCTCATAACAAACTGCTACAACATGGTGACAGCTTTAACAAATATGGAGAAAACATATTTTTATTAAAGTTATGTACTGCAACTTGACTAAAATGCAACTACATTGTATTTTTAGAAGTCTGGATTGCTTTATGTGTATTTAGCATGTTGCTTTTGACTGTTGCTCATGGGGAGACATTTCAGTATCTAATAGAAAAAGTTTAAGCAGCCTACTTACATACTGCATGTGGACTGTTGGATGTTAAATTCATGAACTGTAAATATTGTGCTAGTATCAGTATTGGACCACAAGCCTTTAAAATTGTGACGCTTTTCATGGGTCAAATAGACTCAAAACATTGTAACAGCAGCTGTGCGGGGGGCCCAAACTATTTTTTTGTCAGAGGGCCCAAGATTCCTGGCGGCCATAAGGTATGCTGGATTTACAGGTATGGCAGATAGTCAGAACACCTGTTTGGGAGTTTAAACTCCCTTTTGGTGCTTAGGGTTATGTCGAGTTTAAATACTGTGATGAGTGAACCTGAAACGGAAAATCAGCAAGAATCTCTGAACGGGCTGAGCACAGATACAACTACGTTGATGCAGGGCTGGACCAAGGGATAAGCAAACTAAGCAGCTGCTTAGGGCCCCAAGGCCACTAAGGGCCTTAAGTTAGCAAAACAATGTCTCACAAAAGGACTTATCCTTCAGGGAGGGAGAAAAGAAGGAGGAATAATATAAAAAAGCCAAGATAAAGGTTTGTTTTAATGAGCCGTGGTGATGTAATGTGAAACTGAGTTTAAAATTTAAATGAGTTGATTCTTATGGTGGTTTTGTATATTTCTGAGGTAGTTTTGGCTTCAAAACGCCGAGTTTGATAAGGTTTGATAACAATAATTAAAACTTCTCACTGTCTGACATTGTCTAGCTAAATGTTTCTACGTCAGGCTACATGGATGAGCTGCTCTGTGCTGTAGCTGGGATTTGCTGTTTGCTGCTGATCAGAAGCTTTTTGTGGCTAAAACAAACATTATTTTTCTAGGTTATGTGAAACTTCTGTTAAAATCATTTGCAGGCTCAGAATCAGTCCAGTACCGGTACCGGTCCAGATTCTCAGGGGAGAAAGACTCACCTGGTATAAATTACATGTTTAGCTGTTGGAGTTACACTTTAGATAAATGAATTTAATCACAGAATGTCATGAATGTGTGTAGCGCTGCACCGACTGCAGTTTTCTGGCCGATCCCTGGTTACCGATCTTTAAAAAGCCTGAGCTGCTGATTTTGGTTTTGGCTGATATGAAGTTTTTTGTCTGAAATGTTGCTAAATGTAGCAAGAAAGTCGCTGAGTTTCCACAGTGGGTGAATATTGTTAACTGTAAAGGTTCAGACCTGTTGGTCTGCCAGTCAAACCTGTCACTGCAGAGCAGAAGAGGACAGAGGCTGAGTCATAACCTTTGCTGATGAAGATCAGCTTCACATGTAAGTATTGGCCGATTACGATTCCCCAAAATTAAGGAAATCGGCTCCCAGAAATCGACTGGTTGATAAACCAGTTGGCCAATAAATGTGTCGTATATTATACATGTATATAATGTAAACATCCAGAGATGCAATCAGCTTATAGCAGGTGTGTGAATGACCTGATGATCGGACTGCTGACTGCAGCCGGTCCACACGGTTAGCAGAACTAGAGGGCCCCAAAACCAGATTAGGCTGGGGCCCCATGGAGGCTGGGGCCCCATGGAGGCTGGGGCCGGTTTTCTGCACCGACGCCTCATTGGACTTCTACGTTGTCGCCGCCATTTTGAATGTGGCCGTAGAGCGATGGGAGCTCCATACTTCATGTGCTGCGTAGACTTGTTTCAATCGTTTTACAGTGAACACTGGACCCATTAGCATTTAATTTCACAGGTAAGAATGAGAGAAAATAATAACGTAATTTTATGAGCAGAATTTCTTGACTTTATAGCTATAATCTAATCTAGCTTCTACACAACCAAGAAATATTTCCCCCCTAAATAACTGGGCCAAAGGAACCACTCTGGTTATAATTTTGTTAGCTAACTTTCATACTCTGTAGTTTTTCTAATGAGAGTGAACTGGTGAGAAACTGCTGGTTCCATGTTGTAAAGATGCTGCAAGTCAATCCCCCAATATGTTAAAAATGTATGTTTTTTCAAAATGTGAAGGAATCAGGATGTAATTTTCTGTTACACTGTTAGATAATTAGTCTTTTGTCTTTGGCTTTAGCAACCAGGACGTCACTGGACTGCTCCCAGTTTGACCAGCAGCCTGTGTCCGGTGTTGGCAGTATAAATAAATCTGTATTTTAATGTACACCTTTTTTCTTTTTGTGTGTTTTTATGTTCATGAAAACACTCCAGTGCATCTTCATTAATGTCAATATAAAAAGGATTGATCAGAATCAGCTGTATAAAATATAAACAGTGTCTTTAAACAATTAATCACATCAAAAAGTTAAAAATGTTGTCTTTAGTACTTTCTTTAATTCCCAAATATATTGAGGTGTGACAGAATGTGTTAATGAGCATTACCTTAAAATACTTTGTACAACGATGCTTTATAAAGTTCAGTCCATTTACACTGAACAAACATATAAAGCCCCGAGTCAAATATAAGAGTTTTATGAACATTTGGGATACACAATATATAGAGAAACTCAAACTATATTTTCAGTAATTACTGATCTTCATATCGGCATTGATATCATTGTGGTTCGGCCGTTTGTAGCGGATTGACAGTCATGATCGGGGTCAGGATGAGGAGTCTGATTCTGACCCAGTCGGCTTCCCGTAGCGGTCACAGACAGTCTGATGCGTCTGTTGTTCAGACCGATCAGCTGTGTGTCGCTGGTCTGAGCCGATCCTCCGATGGACGATCTGGAGTCGGTCAGACGAGGATGAGGAGGATCTGCAGAAACCAGCTCTGAAACGGCCGGCGGTCCGATACCAGAGCTGCTGCTCTGCTGGACGTCCTGCATCCAACACGCCAACGGCTCCACAGAACATCTGAGGCTTTATGACTGGAGACATCATGTGACGTGTTGGGGCCTTTTATTGTCCAATTGTTTTCATCTACCCAGTGGACATGTCCCACAATGCACTGAGTAAATAACTCACTGAGTGATGCTCACTGACAGCAAGCTGAATTAAATGTTATACACAAACCAAGATAAATATTTCTTTGGTACAATAAAATGTCAGCAAATGCTCATTTACAGTTGTTACCTCCACATGGCAACAATATCTGACATGGGCCTTTATATTTTTGTTCAGTACACTTGTACTAGCTTACTGGCACATAGATCACATTCAATATGGCAGATGTTGTGACGTATAGCAGCAACGAGCCAGTCGCTCAATGAGGCGTCTACGTATTCATGTCTATGGGGCTGAGAACTAGGCTGCAGGATTCTCCCACTGCTCCCAGTCCAGTCCCAAATCAGAGATTTATTGAGCTACTGAGAATGACAGAGGAGACAGAAGCTCCTGTCTCAGTGAAGGGATGACCCTGTTGCTAGGGCTGACAGTGATTGGTTGCAAGGCGGAACCAATCCCTCCCAGCAATCAGCTGATCATTGAATCTGGATTCAGAAACTGAGTCTTGTTGATGAAACTAAAATTAAATATGTTTGATCGGCTCATTTGCTTCCTCATCATATAGACACGTTACTGACATTGCATCATGCTAGAAGTCACTGCTAATTGCTGCTGGCTAGTGTGAAGGAATTGAGTGGGGCGGAGCTGCGTCTTGAAGGCGGGGCTAGGTCCACCCAGGTGTTTAACAACTGGGAGGTTGAATCAACGCAACTCTTAAAAAGATGAAGGAAAGGTTTTACGTGATTCTGGCCCTTTAACAACCACAAACTGCTGGAAATGTGAGCAGCTAAGCTTCTGTGACCCAGTTTTAAACTGGACCTCCGGTACCAGGAGGCTGTTTTATCTGGATCTCTGAAGAACCAGAGACCGGTTGGCCAGTTCTGGAACCAGACTGTTAGTAAAATTCTGATTCTCACCTTGGAGCTCTGCCGCCGTCCTTCATGCTGCAACCCGACCTCCGATCTGTTGGCCAAGAATAGTGCGGGTCACGTGACCCGGCAGTCTGGTTCACGTGACCCGGCTGCCGTGTGACCCGAAAGGATCTGACTGCAGCTGCTTCCTGTAGGAATGTGTTCAAGACTGTGTCTGTGTAAGACTGGTGTCTCCTTGTTGTTGGACCAGAACCGTATTGGACCAGAACCAGACAGGAAGTGTTTTCAGCAGCTTTATTGAGATCTTCCCACTAAACATAGAAAAGGTTTACATGACTGTGACCGGAGCAGGACCCTGGAGCCGCCAGCAGGGCGGCGACACCGACCACCCCATCATCAGGAGACGCTCTGGTTCTGAACCGGCCCGGCTCCCGACCCGTTGAGCCAAACCAGGTCCGACTGCGGCCCTCCAGAGCCACCGGGCCAGACGTTGCAGCTGACCTTTGACCCGGGGCAGTGCCAAAGACACGCGGGACATGAAGGACCGACATGGGACGCCACCCGTAACCACGGTTACGCGGCGCCCAGTAGCTCCAGTGCTACAGGAGGAGGGGCGGAGCCTGAAAGGTCAGCTGGTCACAACCTGTGGTTGTGAGGAACCTGCCGGATGGTTCTGGATCTCCCGGCGTCTACTTGGTTGTCATGGTAACCGCCCCCCAGGGTCCTGCTCAAAGGCAACAAGGAAGCTACGGAGCGACAGGAAGGCCTCAGACACAAACAGGAAGTGAAGGCGTGGGATGGGCGGGGCCGTGGGCCCGAGGGGCCGGCCTCCCCGGGGCTCATGGTACAAGTGTCTATTTCAGGTCCAGAACCATGCTGGCCGGGTTCTCCAGGTACTCCCGCCACAGGTTGGAGAAGCGACACATGGTGGCGCCGTCGATGAGGCGGTGATCCGCCGACCAGCTCACCTTCATGATGTGGGCCGCCTTCACCTGACCGTCTGGGTCGAACCGCGGCAGAACCTGGAAGGAAACAACAGTTAATCCTAGAGAACCAATCAGAATCCCCCCTGGATGGATCCTCACTCTGATTGGCCGATCAGGAACACCTGGTCTCACCTGGCTGGTAGGATCAGATCATTCACCGTTTTAT
>NW_006800447.1:198950-217285 GCF_000485575.1 Poecilia formosa | reverse complement strand
GTAAAAATTTAATGTTGCCCCTCCCAGACTAAAAAACACACATCCGTTTTTGCCCTGAACCCCCTTATCTGTGTTAAATGGTTCGTTCCTGCTTGGAGCGCTTAACTGTGACGTATGGAGCTACAGTCGGTAGAAGCTGCAGCTGAATGCAGCGGCGACTGTGGGAGTTACTATACTGCTCAGAAAAGTTATAGAATCAGGTTTTCAAAAACAAAATAGAAAGAGAGAAAGGCAAGAGTGTTGATTTATAACCCAGGTCAGTAGACTGTGTGAGATTATCAACCATTTAGCATAATTAGCTTAGCTATAAACTGTTTGCCTCAATTTCACAGCATTTAATGAATTAAGGGAAAAAATTACCAACATTTTCATATACTAACTTGACCCTTGTACCTTTTACCACTTAACAGACGAGTCAGCCAGCAGCAGCTCTAACCCACGTCCCTCCTGACTCGTCCTCTCCTAAGTGAAATTAAAGCTGCAGTAACTTTTATATAAATATTTTTTTCACATATTTGTTAAAACTGTCATTATGTTGTGACAGTATGGTATGAGAGGTAATCTGTGAAAAATCTATTTCCTCTGCTTTCTCCCAGTGCTAGAAACAACCAATCAGTGACAGGAGAGTTTTAGTGCTGTCAATCACCATCTCATGTGGTGCTGCTCCGCCTTGATCTGTACCGTGCTACAGCTAGCATAGCACAGAGCTGTGCAGATTCAAACTGTGAATGCTCAGTTTAGTTAGCATAGCTACAATGGCGGCAGATAAACGGTTTCTTGTAATGATAAGTTGTTTCTCCACCATTAGCACATTTAGCAGTGAGTGAATGAGGATGATTGACAGCGCTAACAGCGTCCTACTGGTTCTGATTGGTGGTTTTGGTCAGAACGGTTCATTACTTTAACCAGTAATAGTAATTCAGGAAGCTGATGGAGGAGATTGATTGTTTTCACAGATTATCTGTCTCATAACAAACTGCTACAACATGGTGACAGCTTTAACAAATATGGAGAAAATACATTTTTTATTAGTTATGTACTGCAGCTTGAATAAAATGCAACTACATAGCATTTTGAGAAGTCTGGATTGTTTTATGTGTATTTTGCACGTTGCTTTTGACTGTTGCTCATGGGGAGACATTGCAGTATCTAATAGAAAAAGTTTAAGCAGCCTACTTACACACTGGATGTGGACTGTTGGATGTTAAATTCATGAACAGTAAATATTGTGCTAGTGTCAGTATTGGACCACAAGCCTTTAAAATTGTGATGCTTTTTATGGGTCAAATAGACTCAAAACATTGTAACAGCAGCTGCTCGGGGGGCCCAAACTAATTTTTTGTCAGGGGGCCCAAGATTCCTGGCGGCCATAAGGTATGCTGGATTTACAGGTATGACAGATAGTCAGAACACCTGTTTGGGAGTTTAAACTCCCTTTTGGTGCTTAGGGTTACGTCGGGTTTAAATACTGTGATGAAATACTGAGTATCATGCTAGCAGTCACTGCTAATTGCTGCTGGCTAGTGTGAAGGAATTGAGTGGGGCGGAGCTGCGTCTTGAAGGCGGGGCTAGGTCCACCCAGGTGTTTAACAACTGGGAGGTTGAATCAACACAACTCTTAAAAAGATGAAGGAAAGATTTTACGTGATTCTGGCCCTTTAACAACCACAAACTGCTGGAAATGTGAGCAGCTAAGCTTCTGTGACCCAGTTTTAAACTGGACCTCCGGTACCAGGAGGCTGTTTTATCTGGATCTCTGAAGAACCAGAGACCGGTTGGCCAGTTCTGGAACCAGACTGTTAGTAAAATTCTGATTCTCACCTTGGAGCTCTGCCGCCGTCCTTCATGCTGCAACCCGACCTCCGATCTGTTGGCCAAGAATAGTGCGGGTCACGTGACCCGGCAGTCTGGTTCACGTGACCCGGCTGCCGTGTGACCCGAAAGGATCTGACTGCAGCTGCTTCCTGTAGGAATGTGTTCAAGACTGTGTCTGTGTAAGACTGGTGTCTCCTTGTTGTTGGACCAGAACCGTATTGGACCAGAACCAGACAGGAAGTGTTTTCAGCAGCTTTATTGAGATCTTCCCACTAAACATAGAAAAGGTTTACATGACTGTGACCGGAGCAGGACCCTGGAGCTGCCAGCAGGGCGGCGACACCGACCACCCCATCATCAGGAGACGCTCTGGTTCTGAACCGGCCCGGCTCCCGACTCGTTGAGCCAAACCGGGTCCGACTGCGGCCCTCCAGAGCCACCGGGCCAGACTTTGCAGCTGACCTTTGACCCGGGGCAGTGCCAAAGACACGCGGGACATGAAGGACCGACATGGGACGCCACCCGTAACCACGGTTACGCGGCGCCCAGTAGCTCCAGTGCTACAGGAGGAGGGGCGGAGCCTGAAAGGTCAGCTGGTCACAACCTGTGGTTGTGAGGAACCTGCCGGATGGTTCTGGATCTCCCGGCGTCTACTTGGTTGTCATGGTAACCGCCCCCAGGGTCCTGCTCAAAGGCAACAAGGAAGCTACGGAGCGACAGGAAGGCCTCAGACACAAACAGGAAGTGAAGGCGTGGGATGGGCGGGGCCGTGGGCCCGAGGGGCCGGCCTCCCCGGGGCTCATGGTACAAGTGTCTATTTCAGATCCAGAACCATGCTGGCTGGGTTCTCCAGGTACTCCCGCCACAGGTTGGAGAAGCGACACATGGTGGCGCCGTCGATGAGGCGGTGATCCGCCGACCAGCTCACCTTCATGATGTGGGCCGCCTTCACCTGACCGTCTGGGTCGAACCGCGGCAGAACCTGGAAGGAAACAACAGTTAATCCTAGAGAACCAATCAGAATCCCCCCTGGATGGATCCTCACTCTGATTGGCCGATCAGGAACACCTGGTCTCACCTGGCTGGTAGGATCAGATCATTCACCGTTTTATGATCTAAACCAGTTTCTCAACCTTTTTGGGCCAGCGCCCCCTAGCCTTCATCCAGGTCCCTCACCGCCCCCACCAAAAAATTTGCAGGCTACTTTGCACTGACTATTATTTTATCCTTAATATTACTGTCACTATTGTAGATGTTTTTTTGATTTTTATGCTTGTTTCTGTATTTATCATCAAAATAATTTCCCAGAGAACAAAAAAGCCATGAGAATAGAAATTATTTTCACAGGCGTCTATGAAAAATTTAATGAACATTCAAGTTAAAATCTGTAGGCCAACAGCAGCCAATCAGAGTGGAAAAATATTCTTGTTCTTTGTCATTTTCTAGTTGTTAAATCTTGCACAAAATGACCAATAAAAAATGTTCAACATGCCAGTTTAAACTTTGAACTACTTGCAAACGACTGAGCTCTGCAGCATTAAAACATGGATAGAACTGGAACTACATTAATCACAGCCCTTCTTCTCTTCAGTGGTTCTGACAGGTTCTGGTGGTGCAGAAAAACTAAAGTTCCTTTTAATGCCATACAAATATGAGACAGAAACATGGATTATATCTTTATATAGACGTGTCTATTGATTATAGATTAATAGTTTTACTGGACAGAAATTACAAAGAACAAATCTGGTTCTTAATCAAATCCTAATGAGTCAAACTGAAAGTGTCATGGAGTGTCATTTAGTTTCCTTTGACTAGTATTATCCTCTCTTGGTTTATTGCTATGTCCACTTCAGTTCATTTCCTGTTGTTAGATTTATTTGATCGTTTATTGACCATCATTAATCTTCACTCATCACCTGCTGCTCCTCCTAATCATCATGTTTCACATCATGTTGATTTTTCACTGTTCAGCGTCAGATTCTCTGTTTTTATGCCATAATTCACATCTAGTTCGTCGCTCCGTTTTATGTCCCGCTTCTCCTGTTTCAGAGTTTTGAGCAATGTGCGCGTCGTTGTTTTTTTTAACCCCCTACGGTGCGAAGGTTCGGGAAGCGTATCGATGGGGAAAAGGCAGACTGACATAAACCTTTTATAACTTAAAATTTAAAAGTGCTGTGTTGTTCTATCAGCCCCGTTTCATACCGGACCGCTTACAGCTCCGGTGTTAAAATGAAGGCTCTCTCACCATGGAGGGATTTCTTTATTTAAATGGTTCATTTTTCAGAGGGACACACAGTGAGGGTATTGTGATTTTAGTCATTACATGTTTATAAGAGCGATTTTTTGTTGTCCTTCCATGGAAGCGGGCAGCTTTCAAACGGAAATAAAACACTTTAATATAAGTTGCTGCTTTAACATGATCACAGAACTGAAAAAAACATGTGTACAAAAATACCAGACAAAGTGAATCACAGCAACGTCATCAGCCGGTGAGACGCTGAACTGATGCGGTGAAGCTACTAGTACCAGGAGCTACAAGCTACAAACACTGAATAGAAGAAGAAGAAGAAGAAGAGCTGCCATCGATATAGTTCTAGCCAAGCATGATTTAATGTTACACAATACAGTTTTACCAAGTTGCTCAAAGTCTAAACTGGTATTGTTGTGATTGTAAGGTGTAAAGTTTACCTTCGACCAAACGCCCCCCAGAGGAATCCCAGCGCCCCCTGCCGTCCTCTGAACGGCCCCCAGGGGGCGGTACCGCCCACGTTGAGAACGCGAATTTAAACTGTGGCTGAAAACTGAGAACTGTTTCCTGAACGATTATTAAATCAAGTCAGGTTTTCATTTTCGTCGCCCGCAGCTGGAATAGTTTTACTGACACGGTCTTCCTCCAGCTGAGGGCGCTCAGGGCCTCCATGTGACCTTCACGTGACCCCTACTGAAGGGTTGACCCCGGTCTGGACCAACACTCGTGCAGACCTGGAACGGGTTCGGTTCTGGAGCTGGTTCTGGAACCAACCTGGATTTTCCCCAGAGCTCCGATGGCGACCTCTGGAGGAAGAATGACCGGCTTGGCGTACGTCCCTCCGATCTGAAACAGAAACACAGAGCGGTCAGACCGGGTCGGACCGGGTCAGGAAGCCCGGCGGACTCACCGATCCGATGTTGGACAGAGTGAAGGTTCCCCCGCTCAGCTCGGCCGTCCCCAGCTGGCCGGCGGCGCCCAACGCCTGCAGCCGGGTCAACTCCTGGGCCACCTGGAAGACGCTGAGCAGCTGGACGCTCTTCACGCTGGGGACCAGCAGGCCCTGGCTGGTGTCCATGGCAACGCCGATGTTATGGGACGCCTGCCGAGACGCCGCGTCAGCAACATGTAGCCGAGTCAGTAATGCGTTGCCACACGGGCCCTGCTGACCGCCTCACCTTGAAAGTGATGTTCTGGCAGCCTTCGTCCAGCGTCGAGTTCAGGATGGGGAAGTGAAGCAGGCTGAGGGAGGTGGCCTGAGGGAGAGTTCAGCCAATCACAACATCGCTGTTCAACCCTCAACCAGCTGCGGTCTGAGCTATCCGCTCACCTTGATGAAGAACGGCAGGTAGCTGAGTTTGACGCCGCGTCTCTCAGCGACCGGCTTCAGTTCAGACCGCAGCAGAACCAATCGGCTCAGGTCGACCTCGTCACCGTAACCAAAGTGAGGGATCTTCAGCGCCGCCGTCATCGTCTTCACCATGGCTTTGTGGAAACCTGCAGACAAACATGGAATGTCTCAGCGCGACACAGAGAACCTCATCCAGGCGTTTATCTTCAGTCTCATTGTTTCCTGCAGCAGCGTCTTCACTGGTCTGACCACCAAAACGATCCTCCAGCTGCAGCTGATCCAGAAGCTGCTGCAGCTGTTCTGACTAGAACCAGGAAGATGGAGACATAACACCAGATCTACAGTCCTGCAGCTGTAGCTCAGAGAACAGACTGTAAAATCCTGTTAGTTTATAAATCACTGGACGGTTTAGCACCACAACCATTAAAGATCTGCTGTTGTTGTATCAACCTTCCAGACCCTCAGGTTCTGGTTCTGGTTCTGCTCTGCATCCAGAACCAGAACCAATCAAGGAGAAGCAGCATTCAGCTTCTATGCACCACAAATTTGGAACAAACTTCCAGAAAACTGTAAAACAGCTGAAACACTGAGAGCCTTTAAATCTCAACTTAAAACCCACCTGGTTAGTTTTATTTGAAACGTAATTAATTATGAATTTATTGATGGCATCGACTTAATGTCATGTTTTGATTCAACGCTGCATGACTTTGTGTTTTTGTGTTTGTTATGAGGTAAAGCTCTTTGAAATGTCTTCCTGCTGAAATCTGCTGTACAGATAAAATTTGATTGATTGATTTGATTGACATGATCCAGCTGACGTCACATGACCCGGTACTGGTCCAACGGGTCTGACCTTTGAGTGGCTCCGTCACATCCTTCCCGGTGAAGACGGGTCTGGGGGTCGCAGGTGGAGGTCTGACCCCAGCTGGGGCGCTGAGGGGTGGTGCGGCGACGGGGGCGGGGCCTGGCGTCTGGATCTCCTGGAAGAGAGGAGCTGGAGGCAAGATGGCGCCGGTCTGCTTGGCCAGGAAGTTCAAGATGTCCTCCTTCAGGATGCGTCCATCCTTCCCCGTCCCCACCACCTCACTGAGCTTGATCTGAGGGGACGCAGCAGAGACATCACATACCTGCTCTGGACCTTCTGTCCACCTGTCCATCACGGACAGACTCCTCAGGTGCATCTCTGGATCATCTGGCGGTCAGAGCTGCCACCGCCCGGTCGGCTCAGGAACAACGGGACGGACACGATGGACAGAGACATGATGGACAGGGACCTGGGGACAGACTCACGTTGTTCTCCATGGCGAGGCGGCGGACGGCGGGCGTGGCCTGGGTCTTGTGACCTTTGATCTCTTGGTGGGTGTGCTCCTCATGGGCCATGGCAGGCGTCTCCACCACATCCTCCTGGCTCAGCTCTGGGGGACGGACGTCAGAGACTAGTGGTCCTGAAGGGACGGATGGGACCGGGCGGAACGGTCGGCGCCACCTCACCTGATGCAGACTCCGTCTCGATGTCCACCAGCGGCTTGCCCACCAGGGCGGTGGCGTCGGCGTCGTAGTACAGCCTCCTGATGACGCCGTCGTAGCGGCTGGTGATGGTGACGGACGCTTTGTCGCTCTGGACCTCACAGATGCTGTCAAACTGAGACACCCTGTCCCCCTCCTTCACGTACCTGAGACAGGTGAGACCAGGTGGAGGGGCTGGTCAGGAAGTCACATGACTTCAAAGAGTACAAATGTGAGCTAAAGGAAGGTAACAGGAGCTAGTGGGAGCTAATGAAATCAGAAGCTAATAAAAGCTAACGAATGCTGCTGCGGCCCAGCAGAACCGGGCCTGGTTCCTACCACTCCTTGACCGTGACCTCCATGATGCCCTCTCCGATGTCGGACAGCTTGAACTGGACCACGGGTCGGTGTCGCGCTGCAAGACACAGACGCCATCAGCTGCTGTTCTTGTGGCTGCAGGTCGCCATAGCAACTGCATCCTCCAGGACGGGGGATGACCAAGACCGGAACCGGTTTGGACTTACCCATGGCGGTGTGCAGCGTCCTGCTGCAAGACGTCTGCAGCGACGTGGCCCATCTGGACGGCACCGGCTCGGTTCTGCTCAGCCTCAGGTTCTGGGGTCCAAAACTCCTCCGGCGGTACTGCTGGGTCAGCTGGCAGAGAGAACCAGAACCACAGTTACCAGGTCAGAACCGGAACTGGCGTTCAGTGGGATGTGATTAAAGGGTCAGTTAGAAACAACAATCTGCTCCTGATCTCAAATGGACCTCAGAACATTTTCCTCTGGACCGCCTCAGGAAAATCTTGGAGAGAAAAATTCCAGAAACTACCCGGATCCTCACAACAAAACCCCTAAACCAGCTTATACCTACTAAAATTATAGGTATTAAATTCCTCCATCGGGTAGATTGAACATCAACACGTCTCCTGGCTGTAAAGTGAGTCCTACAATACACCGGGAGCCAGAGCAGAGAGGCCAGAACCGGAGTTATGTGATCTGTTCTGTGGGTTCTGGTTCAAAGCCCGGCTGCAGCCATGGAGGATTCACTCAGAGCCACTAAAAGGCCGTTACAGAAGTCTGAACGAGAAGAAATAAAAATGGACAGACTTTCTAACTCATCATGTGATAAAAAAGCTCGCAGCTTCCAAATATTCCTTAAATGGTAAAATCAGTTGCCAGCTAACAGTTTGCAATGATTGTCCAATGACAGAACGCCCAGATTTCTGAGGCTATTTTTGTTCCCAGGGTTTAAAAACCCAAGATGCTTCCTGATTTCTGTGATTTTATCACCAGGAGCTACGATAAGCGTCTCGGTCCTGCCTGAGGTGGTTGTCATTCAGACAGATTTTAGTGCCAGACAGGCAGTTACTGAGTTCAGTCAATTTATACAATTCAGAGGATGGAAATGAACAATATATGTGAATATCGTCAGCATACACATGGTATGAGACGATACTGTAGCGATTTAAAATAAGGCCCAGTGGGCGCATAGAAGGAGGAGTGGGCCCAAACCTGAACCCTGGGGCATCCCAGCACCAGAGTGACCACTGTTCATAGAAACAGGAACAGACCTGTCAGATAATGTTCTCCCAGTCCCAGAGCAGGCAGAACATTATGACCAACAGCTGCGGCTTTCTTCAGACTGGGATCCAACTGGACCGAGCCGTCAGCAGCAGAATCTCTGACAGAACATGAACGCACCATCAACCCTGGATTCTACCGGAACCAGCAGCTCAGGGGAGCCCACCGGTTCGGTTCGGGAAAGACAGAACCCGCTGTCCGTTGCTCCAGAACGGAACCGACCCGGATCCATACCATCACAACCCATTTAGCCTCAGTTAGCACCGTAGTGACGTAACGCCTGCGTCACCAGCAGCTTTTAGCGTCAGCCGCGCAGGCGCTAAAAAGCAAAGCGGCCTGGTTGGGTTCCAGTGTGGTTCAAGTTCGTTTCGGCGTGGTTCCGGTTCGGTTTGCTCCTCACCAGAACTCTGAGAGCGCTGAAGGATCCTCTGGTCACCGCCGCCATCTGTGCTCTCCGCTGCACGCCCCCGACTGCAGCCAATCAGCGCGCTCCGCGTTCTTCTTCTGCGGCAGGAGGCGGAAACAGCGCCACTCAGCGACAGGAAGCGGCTCAGATTATAGCTCATTAATGTTAGGGAACCGACCTTGTCTGCCCCCCTATGAAATTCTGCCCCCCTGTGTCGGGAGCGCGCACTGTAGCCAGAGAGGCGGGTCTGACCATAGACATCTGTTCTCCCTCTAACATCCATCCATCCATCCATTTTCTTCCGTTTCATCCGGGGTCAGGTCGCGGGGCAGCAGCTTCAGAAGGGAGGCCCAGACTTCTCTTTCTCCCAGCCACTTCTTCCAGTTCCTCTGGGGGAACCCCAAGGCGTTCCCAGGTCAGCCAAGAGACAGTCCCTCCAGCGTGTCCTGGGTCTTCCCCGTGGGGGAAGGGTTAACCCCTGGGGTTCCGTGTAACATGGGAACAAATTAATTCACTGGCAAGTCTTTAACTGTGCTTATTCATCTTTTTATCAACAATAAATCCCGTGATTTTGGTAATTCATCATTATTTGCCAAAGTTATGAGGGGGGAACCATATATTTTAACTGCCTGAAATATCCGTTCCCCTCCAAAGAGCGTTGAACAGGGGAATAGCTTATTTCTGGCAGCTGAAATATTCCCAACTGTTTCCGAATTCTCAAAGATTGTTTTGTGTAATAGCATGTAGAAATTTCTTTTATTCAGTAATCTGTCATATTTTACATTATAACGGGATTTTCCACAAAGCCTACACTAGCAACTTCCATCCTCTTATATCAGCAATGAAAGATCATAAATACACACAACGTGTTGGAAACCTGTGTTTGGTGACTGACTTTTAATTGTCAGGCTTAAGTGACAAAAGTTGGAAACAGACCGATTCTCTCTTGGCGATTAAAAAGCAACACAAAACGGTGTAAGAAGATCTCGTTTATTTATTTATTTTACCATTTTGTTAGTTGCCAATTAAACTGAAAGTTACAATCTTGACATGATTATATGAGTTGTTTTACCGATAAATCGATCAGAAGCGCCGTGGAAATGGTCGGATCCTCTCTGGCTGCAGTGCGCGCTCCCGACACAGGGGGGCAGAATTTCATACAATACCTGAAGCTTTTGATGGGTCCAGAACCAGCTGAGGTTTTGTTCCGTTCTGCATGGTGCGTTCAGGAACAACTTAAGGTGACATCATGACGTCAGAGAGTTTAGGTCCAGATTGATCAGAAGAACCGGCAAAACGATGACAGCTAATCCATCCATAATATAATTTATAATATATACATGTAATATTCATCAAATACAGGACGAGCTCGTTTGTCAGATTTAAAGTATTTTTAAAATAACCTTTAAGCAGCTATTAAACATACTTTTCCTTCAGCCCATAATTTCTGCATTAAATAGTTTTTTTATTGGTTTATAATATTCTATAATTACAATAATTATAATAATTCTACTCCTTAAAGAAGCATAATTATATGTTTTCCAGGTCAAAGCTTATTTTTATAGCACATTTACAACAACCTCAGCTGAGCAAAGTGCTTCACAACATCACAGGTAGATATATAAAACAAAACATACAATTACATATGCTATCAAATTATTTAAGCATAATCAAGTAACTACGTTACCTTCAGTTGTTATAAAAATGTTATATCAGAAATTTTACTTCCTGATTTAGCATCTTGAAATTGGGCCTCTGTTTCTTAAAAACCTCCTGCTCTCTCTGAAGCTCCGCCTCCAGGAAGTCGTCCCAACATGGCTCCTCTATTAACCCTTTAATTTTCTTACCAGCACTGATCTGAGCAGCAGCTCCTATAGTGAGCTCAGCAGTTGTTTGCTAACTGCAGCTGGCTAGTCTGAAGGAGCTGAGAGGGGGAGGAGCTGCGCTTTTGAAGGCGGGGCTAGGGCCACCCAGCTGAACAGTTGCCATGGAGATTAAAATACTTATCAAACATGAAAGAATCAAAGCGACACTCCAGGGAGAAACATGATGGACAGATTAAAAATTGATTTTACACGACACTGGCCCTTTAAAAGAAACCTTCATCAGGACTTCCTGGTTCTGATGTTCAACTCACAGCTGGTGCCTCAGTCACCCCTCAGTTAGACTCATGCATTTGTTCATTCGTTGCACTTTTGTCCTCAGCGTGTGATCAATAATCCAGATATTGATCAGAAACATTTTCCTTTAAATCTGGACTGAAGCCATCCAGTACGTCTGATCTGCTTCTGTCTCGGTTTCATGGAGTCCAGAGTCAGAATCTCTGGACTCCTTGACTTTTCGGTTAATTTTCTGTTTGTTATTTCTAACATGGTTTCTGAGGTTTCTAAAAAAAATTGTACTTTATTTTTCTCATGTTTTTCTCTCTTCCATTTTCTGTTTTTATTTCTCTTTTTTTTATCTTCAGACTTGCTCCGCGTGCACGCGCGCGGGCGCGTGCCGCAGATGGACTCCGGAGCAGCCATGAGTCACTGCGCGCGGCACGGAGCCGCTCTCTGATTGGCTGCCACCTCTTACCATTCAGCAGGTCCGCGTGAAGCCGCGCGCGCGCGGAGAGTGACTCGGTTCGGCTGAAGCGGAGCTGCTGGTTCTGATCGTGTTCCGGTCCGGAACCGCTCTGGGTTTTATTCTGCTGCAGGGAGCGCGCATCGGACCCGCCCAGCTGAGGTGAGCCCGCCGCACATCTATACCGAACCGAACCCAGGGTGGAGTCTGACTCTCTGCTGATCTTCTCTGATCCAAACAATCTGGATCAGAATCTGATTCTGTCTGGTCGCGGTTCTGTTGGTTCTGTTGGTGCTTTCTGCAGGGTTCTGGTATTTGCAGGCCCAGAACCAGAACAGAACTCCGGGGATTCTGTTGGGCCAGAACAGAACCTTCTAATCAAACTGACCCATCAGAACTTCTGTAGACGTTCTGTCTCTAGGTTTAGAGAACCGGAACCAGAACCAGTTGGTGGTGGACAGGTGACCTCCAGCTCTGATGGGTCCAGTTGCTCCAGCTGCAGAACCCAACCAGAAACGCAGTGACCCAGCGGGTTCGGACTCGGTTCTGAAGCAGCTTCCTGTTTTCACTAAGAGACCGCTGAGCTGCTGCTGAGCCTGTCTCCATGGTGACGGTGCTCAGGTGGGACCGAGCGTCCAGAACCTCCTGAGAGTCTTGCATCAGAACCGGGTCATGGATCTGATAGGATGGATCCAGCTGACTCCCATGACAACAAGGCACTGCTCAGTCACATGACCGGAGTTTCACCTAAAGGACACATGATGGCAGTACGGTTCTGGTGTGGGTCAGAACCTCCAAAATCATCAGAACCTCCAAGTCAGAACCTCTGGACTCCATGACGGTTGGAATCCATGAGACAAATGTTCTTCATCTGACGCTTCTGCAGGAACATCTGCACATCTCCTGCTGGTTGCCTGGTTGCAAGCGTGTAAGCATCAGGTCCACCAGTGGAGCTCTGAGCTCAGGGTCCAATCAGACGAGACAATTATCCTCAGGTGTTCATGGTTCTGGTTCTGGTTTCACCAACAGCTGGAGTTCCTCTGCTGGGTCTCTCGGTGAGGCCCCTCAGGGCTCCGTCTCGGGCCCTCCAACTGGGTGTTTGGTTGAGGTCAAAAGGTCAGAGGTTCTCTTGGCTGATTGGTCTGGTTTGGTTGAGAAATGTTCCAGGGTTTGTCTCTACAACCAAACACAGGACAACTTTCCTGACATGAGGTCCAACTGGACCTTCCTCCTCAGGAACCAGCTCAACCCACACCAGATGCCAGTCTGACCATTTCCTGTTCCAGACCGACCACTTCCTGTCCCGGCATCAAAATCATCAGCAGTTCTGACCAGTTTTCCTTCATTAATCTGGGAAACAGGAAGTTCTGCTGCTGGCAGGTGTGAGCCAGGTAATCGGTGACCGCTCGATGGTCGTAATGTTATGCCTGGTAGAAGTGGCCATCATGCCCGCGGTCATGTGACTTGTCCTCTTGCGCCACCAGATGGCGAAGGCAGACCAGCGCTATGGCCAGCGGGACGGCTCCGACCAGAACTTCGACTACATGTTCAAGCTGCTAATCATCGGGAACAGCAGCGTTGGGAAGACGTCCTTCCTGTTCCGCTACGCCGATGACTCCTTCAGCAACTCCTTCGTCAGCACCGTCGGCATCGACTTCAAGGTCAAGACCGTTTACCGTAACGACAAGAGGATCAAGTTGCAGATCTGGGTGAGGACGGGGCGGAGCTTAATCCTGAACAGGGAGGAGCTTCTGACTGGTTGGGCGGGGTTGCATGTTGGATGGGCGGAGCTTCGGGATGGAGTGCAGCCATAGGCTGAATGGGAGGGACTCCAGAATGAATAGGGAAAGGGGGACTAGGAACCATCAGTAGGAACCATCAGTAGGAACCCTCAGTAAGGACCATCAGTAGGAACCATCAGTAGGGACCATCAGTAGGGACCATCAGTAGGAACCTTCAGTAGGGACCATCAGTAGGGACCATCAGTAAGGACCATCAGTAGGAACCATCAGTAGGGACCATCAGTAGGGACCATCAATAAGGACCATCAGTAGGAACCTTCAGTAGGGACCATCAGTAGGGACCATCAGTAGGAACCATCAGTAGGGACCATCAGTAGGGACCATCAGTAGGAACCATCAGTAGGAACCATCAGTAGGGACCATCAGTAAGGACCATCAGTAGGAACCATCAGTAGGGACCATCAGTAGGAACCTTCAGTAGGGACCATCAGTAGGAACCTTCAGTAGGAACATTTAGTAGGAACCTTCAATAGGAACATTTAGTAGGAACCTTCAATAGGAACATTTAGTAGGAACTCTCAGTAGGAACATTTAGTAGGAACCTACAATAGGAACCCTACAATAGGAACCATCAGTAGGAACCCTCAGTAGGGACCATCAGTAGGAACCCTCAGTAGGAACCTTCAGTAGGAACCCTCAGTAGGAACCATCAGTAGGAGCCCTCAGTAGGGACCATCAGTAGGAACCATCAGTAGGAACCCTCAGTAGGGACCTCCAGTAGGAACCTTTAGTAGGAACCATCAATAGGAACATACAGTTTGAATCCTCAGTAGGAACCTTTTTCAGTAGGAACCTTCTGTAGAAACATTTAGTAGGAACCTTCAATAGGAACCATCAGTAGGAACCCTCAGTAGGAACCATATGTAGGAACCTTCAGTAGGAACCTTCTGTAGGAACATTTAGTAGGAACCTTCAGTAGGAACCCTCAGTAAGAACCTTCAGTAGGAACCTTCTTCAGTACTAACCTTCAATAGGAACATTTAGTAGGAACCATCAGTAGGAACTATGAGTAGGAACCTTCAGTAGGGACCTTTTTCAATAGGAACCTTCAGTAGGAACCGTCATTAGTACCATCAGTAGGAACAGACATGTTTGTAGGAACCACCAGCTCTCTGGATTGAGACATGGTGTTCTGCTGTGACAGACGTGCTCCCTGCTGTGCTGGTCTTTCGGTAGGTATGTTGTTGCCATGGCAACAAGTCTTCATGCTCACTTCCCTACTGCCTCGCACACACAGAGATAAAGACAAAAACAGACTCAAACGGCGTCATTTTGGAGATAATTAAAGGGACACGTGTGAGGCTGAACGCATTGAGACCCAGCAGATATGCAGGGATGTATGTGTGTGTTTATCTGGTTTATCTGTGTGTGTAACTGATTCAGTCCTGTGAGGAGTAAAAATAGACTGAATCCTCAGATGTGTGGAGCAGCTGCAGTCGTTCCTGGTGGAGAGCATCATGGGAGCTTTAGTCATCACCATGACGCTGCAGCAGGAAGTTCAGCTGCATTCTTCTTCCTCAGAGAAATGAGGAAGAAGTGTTTTACTCTCCATTTAGCTCTGGGTTCCATTAGTTTGGTCTGGGAGCGGGGCTGCTGGTTCAGACGGCGCGTCTTGATGCTTCTTGAAAGCTCGTCTCTGGAGGTATTTATGTCCACCAGGAATTAGACCAGAACCAGAACCTGAATGGTCCTTTCATTTCCTGTTTGTGTCCAGGACACTGCAGGGCAGGAGCGCTATCGCACCATCACCACGGCTTACTACCGAGGAGCCATGGGCTTCATCCTCATGTATGACATCACCAACGAGGAGTCGTTCAATGCGGTCCAGGACTGGTAGGGGATTGGTCAGATGCTGGCTTGCGTCGTGATGTCAGTAGGTGTGAATCCCTTCCAGCTAGCTGTCGCTCTGTGTCCACAGGGCCACCCAGATCAAGACGTACTCGTGGGACAACGCCCAGGTCATCATGGTGGGCAACAAGTGTGACATGGACGTGGAGAGAGTGGTACCACCTGAGAAAGGAAAACACCTGGCGGACCAGCTAGGTGTGCATTAGTTAGTTTTAGAAGGAAATAAAAACTCACAGTAGTCAGGATAATCTGTTATCAGGGCATTCCTGAATACTTTATTGTCTCTATAATGATTTACAGTGATTTTCAGTTTGATGCCAGTCAACCAGGGGACCAGGTCCTAAGATACTGTCCTGCAGCTCTTAGAGACATCCCTGAACCAAATGGCTGAAAATCCAGTTCTCTGTCTCTCTGCTCTGAGTCAAACCAACCAAACTTTGACTAGGCAGACGGACTGGAGTTGGGTTAAAGTGGACTGAACAGGATTGGTGGGAATGAACCCTGAAAACTGCAGGATGGTATCGCTGGAGGACTGGAGGTATGCCAAGTGGTACTTTTAGAGATTTTGAGCAATTACTGACCCACTAAGACCTTATCAGAGACCTTCCACTAAACATTTCTAGAAGCATTTTCAGCAGAAACATCACAGGTCAAAGTTTGGTAAACCAGGCTTTCCAACCACAGACTGGAGACTTCTGGTGTGACCTTTGCCTGTCTCCTGCAGGGTTTGAATACTATGAGGCGAGTGCCAAGGAGAACATCAATGTACGTCAGGTTTTTGAGCGCCTGGTAGACATCATCTGTGTAAAGATGTCTGAACGTGTGGACGTGGAGGCACCAGTAGCTCCTGGATCTAAGACCACCAGACTGACCGACAAGCCTGCCCAGCTACCTCAGAAATGCTGCTGATCATCGGTCCACTTCCCCCCATCCTGAGCTGTAGGTAAAATAAAAAGATCAGATAGTCTGACTGTTGAGACATTCCTCCACACCCGCTCTGCTTCAGTCCATGTTTGTGAGCCGTCAGTTATCACTCCTGCTGACATCCAGGAATCCACTCCGTCTGTGTACCTGAGGCCGGCTGATCGCTGGAGGTCCCGTCCCGCCTTAACCAGGCCGGTCCATTGGTTCTTCATTCAAATGGCAGTAGAGTATCAGTTTAGGATAGCCCACAATGCCACCTACAGACTGTACGGATGAGTAGCACTTAGTGGCTGCTGTCCTTTCTGTGTCCGCACCTCCAAGAGTTTAGTGTTTCTACTGAACCGCCTGAACATCCTGAGCCCCAATGCAACCAGAACTTCCAGCTGCAGTTAAAGCCATGATGAGGCTGACAGCAGGAAACCTTCTAACACCTGATTGGCCCAATGAGCTCCACTCTGCTCAGTAAAACAGCGAAGTAGGTGAAACACCGAGAGGTCAACTACAGGTCAATATGAGTCACCTGCATACCTCTCAAGTCTCCTGTTTTTGGCTAGCATTTCTTACCCCCTTTTCCCGTATTATGCCCCCACCCCTGCTCTGACCTCTGACAATAGCACCGGACGACGACATTTCCCATATTCTCAAATTCTAAACTTGACAAGTATGGTCACCTGCCGAACAATGACTCATCACGAACGCAAGTCACCTGCCGAACATTCAACCCAGCACTGATTAGACTCCTTCTGACCTCCAGCATCCAGACTCGTCATGTGAAGAGTTATAACAGTCAGTCCAGACCCGAGGCAGTCCACCGCAGTTTTGCCTGGAGTGGGTCATTTCGTTCCAGACTGTTCAGCTCAGGAAAGAACAGTTCCGGCCAATTCAGCTGAATCAGGCCAGTTCATCCCAGTTCGTGGTCCATCCCGCTCCGGTCGGGTCCAGTCCAGTCTGGACGGTTCCTCTCAGCCTGCAGCCGAGCCTCATGCTGGCGTCACTCTGAAGCTGTTTTTAGTCATTCATTGGAGCGTGAGGAGGCTCCGCCCCCTTAGCAGGTGTTGTCTTGTAGCCGCCATGTTTGCAGTGTGTTTCACATGAGCAGGTGTGTGTGTGTGTGATATTGTTAAATATAATTACCATGATATCAATAACCTGTCCAGCTGTAAGAGCTCCCCCATCTGCCCCCGATGAGAATAAACGATAATATTGTGTTATTTTATTTTGAGGTGAAACTGTAAATGATAGAGTTAGAGCTAAATATACCGTTGTTGAGTTTGAGCTTATTTTTATGACTAATTCTGTGAACTTGTTGTCTTACGGTTTGCTCCGCCCGGAGAAGCACAAAGTGATTGTACAAAATATTGTGTTTGTATATTGTAGATGATTCTTAGTATAATAAAAACCACAGTCTTTCATCAGAACACATCTTCTTTCGGTTTTGTTCAGACCAGGATCCAGGTTCTGACTTTGTCGTGGATCGGTTTGGTCCTATTCTTGGGTTGGTTCTGGAACTCAGCTTGATTCCTTTTTCACATGTAGCTTCATCCAATTGGAAAGCAGCTGATGGAGTGAGCACTGATTATGTCATAAATATGGGCCCGATCCTGATCGGGGTTCTGACGAGAAGAACCTCGCTGGAGCAAACAGGAAGGGGCGGGACAGACCGCGGTCAGTCTCATACCTTATTTGGAAATGGGACCGTTTTTTTTTTTTCAGTAAATGCAATGTCATGTTTATTATTCGTTGACAGTCTGAGGTTAGTTCGCCAGCTTACATACAGCGCACAATGCAACAAGCTAGTTAGTTAGCACATCTCAGTATTGCAGCGATTTTTTTTTTATCAAACTTTATTTAAACAAGGTAAATACAAACAAGAAATACAAATACAGCAGTATTTGTATTTCAAAGGAAATACAAGGATTGCTAAGGAGAAAAATAAAAACATATAATAATAATAATAATAATAATAATAATAATAATAATAATGAAACTAACTGAATTAGCAACAAGGGGATTTATATGTTAGGACTGACATAGATTGATGGGCAGTTCCATTAAAAATTCAGTCAGGAATTCAAATGACCCAATACATTTAAGAGATTTAAAAAATAAATGGAATTCAAATAAAAAAAGTTTAAACACTGGAGATGATTTAAGCATTCTTTGTTTATGAATAAATTTTTTTGCCAAACAAAATATTATGTTACAACATAGTTCCATTGTTTTGTTTTTCAATAATACTCCAAAGGTTACCATATCTCTCGAAATAGATTCAGGAAGTGCAATTTTT
>NW_006800447.1:194947-197995 GCF_000485575.1 Poecilia formosa | reverse complement strand
TGCTTGTAATTTTTTAAGAAAACGGTGGTGTCATCTGCTAACTGGCTAATGATTAATTCTGTACCAAAAACATCTAATTTCTCAATGTCTTCACAGTTTTTAAGATAGATTGCTAACATCTCTGCAACTAAATTAAAGAGATATGGGGAAATGGGAAACCCTTGAGGAATTCCAACATTAATGTTAAATCTAGCTGTGGTGCCCTTATGCAGTATTACACAACTATTTATGTTTTGATATAGGTCTTTAATTAAGTTAATAAAGTTTGCTCCAAAGCCTAGATGTTCAAGAACTGAGAATAAGAATTGGTGTTCCACCGAGTCAAAGGCTTTATAAAAGTCAAGGAAAAGAATAAAGCCATCATCTTTAATCATGTCTCTATATTCAATCAGGTCCTTTACCAGTCTAATGTTGTTGTGGATTGATCTTCCTTTTAAGAAGCCAGACTGCGATTCAGCAATAATGTTTGAGATTCCTGTTTGGAGACGCATGGTAAATATGTATGTTAGTAATTTATAATCTGAATTTCTGAGTGTAATTGGTCTTCTATTCTCAATAAATCTTGGGTCTCTGTCTGGTTTGGGGATACAAATAATAATTCCTTGTTTCATTGTAGTAGGTATAGTATGATTTTTAAAAATTTCTGTAAAAACTTGATGTAGTAAAAATGTTATGTCTTCCCAAAAGTGTTTATAAAAGTTCCCTGTGAGTCCATCTGGACCTGGTGCTTTGTTTAATGATAAGCGATTAACAGCCTTATCAAGTTCTTCTATCGTAATATTGTTGTCACAAGTTTGTTTGAAATTATCTTCTACTTTAGGGATAAATGGTTCAAATTTTTTAAAAAAGGTAAGAGATTTTTGTTCTGAGAATTTGGAGGTATACAAATTGTTATAGAATTTAAAAATCTCTGTTGATATTAAGATTGTGTTATTGGTTTCAACATTATCTACTATTAAGGAGTTGATAGAATTTTGTTGTTGTCTTCTTTTTTCCAAGTTACAAAAGTAAGCAGTGTTTTTTTCTCCTTCCTCTATCCATCTCGCTCTTGATCTAACAAAAGCTCCTTTAGCCCTTTGAATATATATTTCATCTAGCTTAGGTTGGAGGAGTTGTACTTTTTGTTTGTCTTCAGTTGAGGGGTTGGGTTTATTGCAATATATGTTAAGTTGTTGTATAATATCAAGTTCTTTTTTTTGGAGTTCTTTTTTAATTTGTTTACTGAATAGATAGAAAATTGTCTTACCTTGTACTTTAGGAATTCCCATTTTTGAACAGGACTATTTAGTTCTTCAGAGTCCTTAATATCTTGGATTAGTTCTTTGGAAATGGGACCATTGCACTCCGGAAGTGAAGGCGGCGCTATTTCCTATATTATCCGCGGTCTCCAGATTTTCTTTTCTTTTGAAATCTGTGATAGATCTTCATCTTTAGGAAGGAGTTTCACTCTCAGCATGTATTTGAACTTCTCTCTTATTTTCTTCAGCGTAGCTCACAGTTTTTAACAAATTCTGTAGCTTTCGGTGTACTTCTAACTCTGCTCCTTAGTCGCATCTTTTCCGGCCTGCTGCTGCCTCTAGTGGTGTGGAGGTGGTAACACAACTAACATAATTACATTACTAATCAGAATACTATTAAATCTTTATTATTTATTATTAATTCTGTCATTACTTGAACCAAAAAAGATAAATTATCTAGCAAAACACCATCAGAGCTAATTAAAATGACATAGACGAGACCTTTAGACCTTTATACATTATAAAATACATTATATATACATTATATATACATTATTGGGGTTACTTTTGAGACATGGAGAAATTTCTCAATGGAAAATTTGAACACACTGTCAGCATCAGCCCTAAAACTGCTATAGTCAGTCTGAATGTTGTGATATAATTGTGTGCTTCATAATGAATTTTGCTCATTTTATGAAAAATTCATAATAGAGTCCTCCAGTCCTGCATAGTCCGTTCATATGTAAATATTCAACTACAATTTTATTTTTCCTCTAGAATATTGTTGTGTCTGTGTCGATGTCAGTTTGGTTTTATTTGTGTTTGGAACAACTTGTATCTTAATAGAGCTCAATCAACTGTAACATAGCGACACAAAATGTACCTCGAGCTTTTTTTTACTGCTGATCACGCAGCCTGTTGAGCTCTCGACCAATCAGAGCGCTTCTTTGACGCAGCCGCAGCTTCGCTCCAACTACAAACTTGAAACTTCAGCAGCAGCTGTCAAGCACACATCCAGGTAAGTTTTTCTCCTGCCGGTACCACAGGTCCAAACTGAATTTCAGAACCAACACAGGGCTCCTGACAAAGCCGAACTAGAAACGGGCTGAAGCGCCGGCTCAAACAGTTAGCCGTTAGCAGGATTATTTAGCAGACTGTGTCGCTAAGGCGGGTTAGAAAACACCTTGGTTCAATTCCAGTTCTTGTTAATTTGTCCTTTTAGAGCTGCAGTTTTCCAGGATGTTTATAAGGTTCAGCTCCGACTGCTAGTCCGCTGTCTGTTTTCTGGATGCTAAGCTAGCAGCTCCGCTCTTAAATCGGGTGATATTAACGTGAAATTTTGCTCTCTGTCTCGAACGCTCATTCAACTCCAACGTCATATTCTGCGACGCGCCAAACTGCTGCAGGAAAATCCAACATTTTTCATTTGTTTTTATTTTTCCAGCACCGGGAGACATGTTGGAATATTCTGGACATTCCCGTTTAAAACAACAGGTTAATGTGAATAATTCGGCTGAAAGTTTTAATATGTTTTTAAAGTACTCTGGGGAAGATATTCCCATACTGTATCTGCTGGTGATCAAATTCAGCTTAATTCATTTACCTGCATTGACCAGCAGGGGGCGGGGCTAATTCACAGACCTGGATACAACTCAGATTGAAAGCTTGAGGTTTTTATTGTGATAAATGTTATCCATGGTTGCTGAAAGGTTCTGTGCAGAAAGATATCTGAGCTGTGGAGCTGCAGGAGGAGCTCTGTGTGCTGAGCTCTGACACCAAATGCAGGGCCGTAACGCAGAACCTGGAGGCT